>NC_039256.1:17654015-17939881 GCF_003368295.1 Carassius auratus
TTTGATCAAACTTAATTGTTTGTTCATTGTATGATACCGATCGTATATATGTGCCTTTTAGGAGTCAAAGTTATAGCGCCACCAACTGGCAGCAGGAAGTGAATTATTTTCAGAACGCTTTGAATTCAGCATCTTATTTTTACTTGATTTGCTTCAAACTTCATCAGAATAATGACAAAACACGGCCGAAGACAATCTGTCATGGGGATATTTATATCTAATATAGTGTTGCCATGGCAACGTGTCAAACTTGAATGTTCTGTTCTGGTGATTTTTAGGCAGATAACTAGCTCAGATTTACATGAAACTCGAAACAGTATCAGTATTAAAGATAGTTAGACCATGGCAAAAGCTTTTAAAAGGGCGTGGAAGAGGCACTCTATAGCGCCACCTTTTGTCAAAAGTGGGGGGATTAGTTTTAGCTACAGACACCAAACTTGGTACATAAATTGTTCTTATCAAGACGGACAACTTTCTAATTCACAGTCATAAGCTACGACCAACAGGAAGTTGGCTATTTTGACTTGAATATGGATTTTTGGGAATTTTCTTTTGGGAATTAATGCATACTCCTCCCAGGGGAAGTACACTATACACACCAAACTTTGTCTACATTAAGAAAAACCATTGAGGAACTTAAATTGCGAACGGATTTTGGTTAGCTTGAACGGTTTTGTCGTGGTGAATTTTTGAAATGACAGTAAAAAGGGAAACATTAATTGTCTTGTATGTTTAAATTGCAGCTTCCAAACACTTCAAAGCATTTTTTCATACAAAGATCAAATCATTCTGAGGAAATATGCATAGTTTCACGACTTTACAACACTGTATGGATAAAAGAAAATTAAAAAACTGTCAGACTTCTCAACTGACATGATCTCACTCTGGCCACCCTGTCTGTGTGAGGGAAGGGAGGGGGAGAGGGAGGGGGAGTGTGAGGGGGTTGGTGACTGTGACAGTGTGTGTGGACTGTAGGGAGGGGCTGTCTGGCAGAGAGAGAGAGAGAGAGACCTAATCATCCCTTTAATAATCAGGAAAAAAAAAACCTGTATTTTAAATTGTTATTGTTTTTTGTTGTTGCTAATGGTGGTGTTTTTTCTTTTCATTACAGGTTAAGAAATCTCTTAGGCCTTATCCTTTTCTGACAGTTTTAGGGATTTAAAAACATCCTAAGAACCCTAATTTGTGCTGCAAATAATAATTTCAAACTCATTTGATACTGACCTATGACAACCTGTGACGTGACATGACATTTATTAATCTCATGGATGTAACAGTAAAACTCTTCAACTGACAGATAAAGCTGCAATGCAAGCAAAACTATTTCACAAATGCTTATAGGTCATTAAAATCATTACAAAACACTAATACATTATTTAAGGATTTGGTAACACTGTAAAATAATGTCTAATTTGTTAACATTAGTATATGCATTTGGTAACACTTTATAATAATTGCACTCATTAGCTAAGCATTAGTAAATAGTTCATGATTATAAAGCCTTTTCCCTTAATAATAGTCATTATTAAGCAGTAATACATCTATAAATAAATTGTTCTTGGTTTAAAAGCACATATATTACAAAGGAGATTAAAGTCTCAGTTGTCTTATAAAATAAATAAATAAACACAACCCAGTTTGATTCAGAATTCAGAATCCAACTGTACACTGTATATTCTTGAAGGATTAGCATCACCTCCTCTTGTAAGATGGTTTGAGGAATATATCTTCGAGATTTTACCGCCGCTCCCTATATGCATAGTATGCAGTCTTCGTAGGGCACCAACTCCCAGAGGGGGCACCATCCCAGTTGCTCAAAAAAACAAAAAAAAAACATGCGCCATTCTCCCATCTGCGCTCGCGACCGCTCACACCTCATGTTTGCGGCTGAATGTTCGTAATTGATGGATGGACATCTATGCCTGGGTATAGGACATCAGCAATCCGGCACAGAGAAAAGAAAACTAAAGAAAATAAAACAGGCATAAAGTTGTCTTGACATTGGACTTTCTAGAGTCTCAAATTTAGGGCCGGTCTCTAAAGTTACATGTGATATTGTTATACACTTTTCTAACGTCAGTAGCATTTGAAGAGAATGACTTACAGTCATAAAAACAACTGTAATTGTTCATCTAGGTGACAGCTATAATGCACAATTAAATTGAATGTTTGATATTTATTACAACAAACTGTAAGTCATATGTAAATTATGCTACTTTTTCACATGGGCTCAAATGCAAATTTGAAGCTCAATAGCATTTGAGAAGAAAGACTTGCAGTCATAAAACAATTGTAATGTGTTCATATAGGTGTCAGCTACAATGCACACCTTATACATTTTTTATAAATATTAAAATAAAGTGTTACTAAAGTTATATATATTGTCCTGTGTATGTGATTTCAAAGTCTAGATTGGTCGGATTAACCCTTTAACTGCCGCATCCCTTAAAGCTTGATTGTCAGAGGGTTACTGTAAATGCTTATGCCCGCTGGGCACAGTTATCCTGATGCCACCGGGGTGGCGTTGCACTGATGGCTTGAGCCCGACATCGCTGCTTGCAGCTATATTTATTATTATTATTCTTCTTCTCCAAAATGAATCGCATTTTTGAGGGCCTAAACATGCTCGAAAAGTCATGAAACTTTGCACACACCTCAGAACTGGCGAAAATTTACGTCTGATATGGGTTTCAGAAGTGGGTGTGGCAAAATGACTCAACAGCGCCACCTATACACGTTCAACGGTGTGCGCCTCGAGCTACGTTTCATGTACATGTATGAAAATCGGTATACACATGTAACTCTCCAATACCTACAAAAAAGTCTCTTGGAGCAAAATCCGAAACCCAACAGGAAGTCGGTTATTACTAATATTATGAGCAAATTTTGTGTCATTTTTGTCATTTCCATGCGTTGTATTTTAACGAACTCCTCCTAGAGATTCATTCAGATCAACACCAAATTTGGTATGCCTAATCTGAAGGCCTTTGCGATGTTAAATTGCGAAGCTTTTGAGTTTTCGTTGAAGGGCGTGTCCGTGGCGGCCTGGCGAATTTCGATGATTCGCCATGAAACAGGAAGTTGCTATAACTCAGACATACAATGTCCAATCTGCCCCAAACTTCACATGTTTGATGAGACTCCTGACCTGAACAGATTGACATGCCCATATTCAGTTATAGTCATAGCGCCACCTACTGGCAACAGGAAGTGTCATATTTTACACTGCGATGAACTACTCCTAGAAATTTTATGACATCAATGTATTTTTTGTGGTCAGTCTAATATAAAGGCCTGTGCGATGTTAAGTTGTGAAGATCTTGAGTTTTCATTAAAAGGCGTGTCCATGGCGCCGTCACGAAGTTCAATGTCTCGCCATAGGAATAAAAGATGTTATAACTCAGGCATAAAATGTCCGATCTTCCCCAAACTGCACATGTGTGATAAGAGTCCTGGCCTGAACACATCTGAAGGCCAACATTCCATCAGGTGTGGCAAAATGGCTCGATAGCGCCACCTATACACATTCAACAGAGTGTGCCTCGAGCTATATTTCACGTACATGTACAAAAATCGGTATACACATGTAACACACCAATACCTACAAAAAAGTCTCTTGGCACGAAATCCGAATCCCAACAGGAAGTCGGTTATTTAGAATTTTCTCTGCAAAATTGGCGTTGTTTTTGCCATTTTCAGGGGTTGTACTTTAACGAACTCCTCCTAGAGATTTATTCAGATCAACACCAAACCTGGTCAGTGTAATCTTAAGCCCTTTGTGATGTTAAATTGCGAAGATCTTTAGATTTCGTTAAAGGGCGTGTCCATAGCGGCCTGACAAATTTCGATGTTTCGCCATGAAAAAGGAAGTTGCTGTAACTCAGACATACAATGTCCAATCTGCCCCAAACTTCAAATGTTAGATAAAACTTCTGCCCTTAACAGATCTACATGCCCACATTCAGTTATAGTCATAGCGCCACCTATTGGCAACAGGAAGTGACATGTTTTACGCTGTGAAAAACTACTCCTATAATTTTTTTGAGATTAACATACATTTTGTGGTCAGTCTAATCTAAAGGCCTGTGCAATGTTAACTTTTGGAGATCTTGAGTTTTTGTTAAAGGGCGTTTCCATGGCGCCATGACAAAATTTGATGTCTTGCCACAGCAAGAGAAGTTGTTGTAACTCAAGCATAAAATGTTCAATCTTCCCCAAACTTCACATGTTCGATAAGAGTCCTGGCCTGAACACATCTGAAGGCCAATATTCCATTATAATGATAGCGCCACCTGCTGGCAACGGTAAGATTGGCACATATATGGGATATACTTTGATATATTCCACTTATATTTAGGACATTAAATGCATATTTCTCAACGTTCACCTTTTTACTAAAGCAACACGATGGCGGTGAGCCCGGGTGCGAGGGCCCGTTCATCGCTGCTTGCAGCTTTAATTTAAATTGTGATTTAACTACAGAGAGCAATCAAAGAACGCTTGCTTTTTTCCGGAGCTGTTACACATCGCGAGTATATCTGCACACTTGCCCAAACTGCCGTTACAATGAATGACGCTGTAATGCTGCACAACGGAGCTCTTACTGCATTCATGTGTTTGCTGTTAGCTGTGGTGAAAGCATTATGTGAGAGAAAACGTGTTTCAATAATGACGAGATCACTGCATCCACGCGATAAACAGACTCTGTCTACTCAATGCTCATCACTGCAGCCTTTCATGTGATGGGAGAAGATCGAAAAAATTATTATATAATCCACACTTCCACGATTCGTTAATCTCGACAGCTGTAATAGTAAATATATATATATATATATATATATATATATATATATATATATATATATATATATATATATATATATATATATATATATATTTGAGAGGGGTTCCACATGAATGCACATTGAATGCAAAGATGTCAGCCAATCACAACAGTTGTGGTTTACTCGGAGTCTCACAGCAGACACGCCCCTTCAAACAGAGCATTCAAGCCAGAGGGCTAATATCAGGATCTAAAAATGCTTTTTATTTCTAAATTTTAAATGTAAAAATCATATATAAGTACACAATATAAGTACACCTAAGGAAACATTAAAAAGCATTTAAAGAAAAGGAAATAACCCATGTCATGGGACCTTTAAGTCAAACAAAATACTACTATTGAAATTCCAAAAGACTGTTTTGAACTGTTTTCAACTGCAACAACTGCAGCAACTGGATCATGTGCTGCTGAAGACTGGAGAACTGACTACTCCTAATTCAGCTTTTAGGCATATTAACCTTAAAATAAAAATTCCCACAATATTACTATATTTACTTTATTTTTGCTAAAAATGCATCACTGCATTAAGAGACTTGTCAAAAACAAAGAAAAACCTCAACATTTTTGGATATGTATATTCAAGTTCAACTGCCTTGGAATATTTTTTTCCCCATTTTAGGCTATAGTCATGGTTTGAAGTTGATATTAATGTAGCTACATTACATAATGTAACTACCTACAGTACATTGAAACAAAGAAACCAGGTCAGGCAATAAAAGAAATTTCCACTGCCAAGATGACAAAGGAATACAAAAACACAGCAAGCTTGCCTGTATTCAGCTTCAGCAGAGTACATTTTTGTAAATGCTGACAGGAGCTGCATCCTACATTGCACCTGTTAAATAATAAATTGACTCATTGTGAGACACGACAGCCTGAGAGCCCATCTATAACTAAATAATGAAGCCGTTTGTGTGATGAATCCAGTTGACAGCAGGCAAACTGAAAGCGCTGAATGATAAGACTAGTGTGGGCTGGGTGGACTTTAAAAAAAAAATAATAATAATAATAATAACAACAACAACTCACACACTTACCGTAATGCCACACCATTCACATCTCATGCCAGCCAGGACATCGGAAGAACTGCAGGTGCGACGACAGACCTCACAGCGGGCACCTGAGGACATGTTCCCCTCCCGCCAGTGGTGCTGGTACGTGTCCTATCGGAGCAGCAGGGGATGATGGGTTAGGAAAAACCATGTGGCCGGTAACACAATCTAAAGCATTAATAAAGCTAGGGAATGTGATTTACCCAGGACAGGCTCCTGGATCAACATCCGTGTTACTCTTTATTCTGTCGTTAAAGAACATTCTTATCCATCTATCATTTCCTGTCAATTTTAGGAGTAGGATAGTTTGATCTATAATTAGAAATGATCCAATTATATAATTCTATTTATGAGTAAATCGAATTAAGACAAAATCATGTTCTGATAAGGCAAATTATTTTGAGTGCTAGGGAACAAGATCAACAGTCTTCAAAATTGTTGTTTGACTAATCTAATGACTATTCCCCAGCCAAGGATAAAAATATTAGCCAGTGTAAAAGTACAGTTAGTGTAATTTATGAACAAAAAAGGTATATAGCAATATTTAAAGCAGCGCTTACATAGAAGTCACTTTAAGCATCTTGCTGTTTGTTCAACACAATGAATTTACATGAAAAAAAAATTGAACATGAGCTAAATTTACATAAGGAACTTTTATGCCCTCATGCAAAACTCCACAAAATATAACACCTTTACACAGAAAGCATATTCCTAAGAGGATGCACTATAAATAATAATTATTCATCAGATAGATTTTCCATTGAATTCTATCTTTTTCTGTCAGTAAAATCAGTAAAAGGATTTGTATCTGTGACATTTATAGCACAACTTCAGTGGCAAAAGCTCTTTTCATTAAATCAGTCACTGTGCGGTGGGTGCTCAGTTTTTATTCTGCTTCTTGTAATGTGAAAATGCAAAAGAACACATACTGCGAACTTGCAATCTAGTCCCCAATTTTAATAAACAAAATCCCATGTATTATTTCACTAGGGTGCACTCTGAGTTTCTAGTTTCTCTCTCCAATCATTGTCAAAACCTGCTTTCTCTTGGGAACAATACAATTTTATTTCCTTTCTTTTCTTCATTCCTTCGTTTCTAATCCCTATTAGCATCCTTTGCTGTGGGACAGTTTCTGAAGTAAAAAAATCCAATCCAGATTATAATGCCAAAATGCCAGAAATAATTTTGGATTATACACAAAGTAAAACTTTCATTTACAGCAAGCTCTAATTTCTGTGTGGAGGTCGCCCATGGTTTTATTCTCTGGTCTACGGGCTTTAAATGTCGAGGTTGATACATCAGTAGATGGTGTAGTCATGGTTCTCATACTCACAATGTCTTGCCCTCCATCTTGGTGGCAGAAACGACAGTCGCTAACGCTGAATGGGGCACAGTCGCTGTGCACATGCAGCTCACACACTGAAAAACATGTGAGGTGAGGTTACAGTCTTTATGTGATTTATCCACTAAGCAAACATCATCTGAGGCATAACAGTTCATAAATGATTTTTTATTTCCACAGGGCAGTGGAAATCTGATGAACTGGTACTGCCTGCGAGATGATACAAAAAGTCATTTAATTCACATTAGTGTAACAAATGTTTGAGTAGGTGTGGGAATTAAAGACCGACTTTTCTTCTGAGCTTCATTTGTGCCTTTTGTAAGCATAGAGAGAGGGGAAGAGAAATGAAAGAGAGAGTTGAAGTGCAGTGTTTTTCTCTCAGCTCGGTTCTTAGAATTCAGCCCACTGCAAAAGGCCATTCTGCCATTTCCATGGCAACAAATGCTTTCCAAACAGGGACGACCAGCACAGACAAATGAGCAATAACAGAAGAAAAATAAGAAGAAGAAAACAAGAGGGTTTGGGGGAAACGGGAAAATAAAGGTTTTAGAGGAAACGATCTGATTATTAAAATAAAGTGGAAATGTTGAGCATTTTTTTTAAAACCCTGCTTAAATCTTCCCAGTTTCGTCCATTATGTTTGTTTAAGCTTGGCCCCGCAACTGTGTAAAACACCTCTAAAACCAGCCAAACAAACCAGATTGCACAGCAAACAATCGTAATGTGTATTAGCAGAGAAGAATATCTGACTTTCAGTAGGCCACACCTACATCTTTCTATTTTGGTTCATTTCCCAAAATACCACTTCGAATCGAGACTCTACTTTAATTGAACACAAACATAATCCACGCCTTTTCTGACCCTTGTAATTTCTGACTGCTTTTGCTACTATAAGATATACTTTCTACCAGCTCTAGGCTGAGCTTCCTTCTAAGAAAAGGTTTTCAAATAACTGACATGGTTTGCACTATCAACTGTCCTCGTTAACTTTCCCTTCAAATGAGAAATATTATAAAACAGCTCTTTTATAGTCTAGGCTCCGCCCACAAGAGAGAATCCATTTCAAGGTAATTCACCTTTTTTTTTACCTTCTACAAAAAGGTAAGGTTAATTTCACACAAGTATACAAATCTTGATTCAAACTATACATGCATTATACTTAATAAACAGTCAACAAATAAAACTATTTTTTCCGTTCCCCCTCTCCTATATAAACACTTGGATCAGTCCAGCCAGCTGAAGATCATAATTGTATATTAACCCTAATCCTAGCCTTTCTCAAGTAAAGAAAATTCTGAAAGTCCTCTTAAAATGTCTTACATTTTTGGTATTAGACAATGTTGAACATTCTGAAGATTTTATTTTAAGGGCTACCTTTGTTAGATATTATCTTTGGTATTTTAGATGGTATTGGAGTAGTGTTTTCTGAGTGGGAGTTTTAGAGGAACTCCTATTCACTGGAAAAACTAAAAAAAAAATCATTTGGTTGATGCAGAAACATCTCCCCACCCTCTGATCATAACGTAACTACGTGTAAACATCGTTCGGCAGTTTTACTTGGAAAAGTAGATTGATGTTATTCTGGCATTCCAATAACTATCGATAAACCTGAAATGAGAGAAGAAGGATTGGAGGGGTATTTCATTTAATGAGGTAGGAAATGTGCATAAGAAAAGTCACCGATCGCCACTATTGATTGGAATTCTGTTTGTGGCAAAGTCAGCTCATGACATGAAAAATGCCCTTATATTAGGAGTTAAAAATCATTAATATGGTGAAAACATCCTGATGCTATCATACTGTTGAAAAACACACACACACACATTTGTTTCAGTGAATTGTGGGGATTTTCCATAGACTTCTATTACTTTTATACTGCCCCTGCCCCTTAGAGAAAAACTTCTGCACTGTTACACTTTCAGATAAACATAATTTACTATTTTTAATCATTTATTTTCCCTCTTAGGGACGGCAGGCCAGTCCCTACAATTACAAAAATTTCAGGCTTTACTATCCTTATGGGGACAATGCCACAATGTAGCATAAACAAGTACACACACACACACACACACACCTTCACAGCGCAGAGCTGAACTGCCTTCCAGATGTTTCCGACAAACACAGCAGAACCTCTTCTTCTGACCGGCGGGACCAAAGCAGTGCGCTACAGGAACCTATACCACAAACAAGGAGAAGAATGATTAATAAAATAAAATCTGGGACTCTGTCTTCGAGTGCACTAGTGAAACTCGTACCTCCGAGTCAGACTTACAGCATTTCCAGATTATTACACTTCCAACTCCACTTGAAGGGCACATTGTGCTGGTCCGAATTGAAACCAACTCACAAGTTATCTTCACATTGTCTGAGAGGTCTAATTCACTTCATGAAATCAGATTTTAAAGAAAGGGTTCAATAATTCCGTGATCTGTTTGAGTCATTTCCAGGTCCACAAGAAATGTACACCCTACTCGGCAGATTTGGAAAGTATATGCATGCCAGAGAATGCAGCACCCTCAGGTTCTTCAGTTTAACACATTTTAACATGTTCTGAGATTTTATCTCGAAACCCACACAGAACATGTATCAGCAGATTTTATCTGTGCCTAGTCATACCATTTACCTAAAGTTTTCAGTTTTCCAAATCAGTAAGTCATTAAAAAAAACTGAGTTATTCTAACTAGTCACAAATCAGACATGACTAATGGGCTGGTCGTGTGTCAGTGAGCACTGCACGATCGGTATGTACCTCTGTGACATCACTTCCTGTCTGAGTAGTGTGAATGGTGGGAAAGCACGCAGATTCCTGCATTTCCTTCCTGTCTGGGGGAGGTGAGTAGAAATGCAGAAGGCATTTAGGATTTAAATAGTTGATGTCTTTTCTTTTTGATTTCATGTACCAAAAATAAACTTTAAAAATTCCCCAAGGAAAAGCAGAATAGGATCTAATTGTGTTGCAGATTATGAAGAAACCCCTCAGATTTATAAGAGAGGAAAGTTTTGATGTACAGCAATGCATGTGTAAAAAAGCAACAGAATAGAGAACGAGGAGTGTCGTATACTACATGCACGAAACATGGGCCATTCTTATAATTACAATTCATTCGCTTTCTGCTAATTCAACAGCAGCTGCTCCGGTCACATGATCCTAACTAAAATCTCATTGGACGGCTCATGATTTCGCTTTGCGAAACTGAAAAGATTAGTCAGACTGGTTTGAAAAAAAAAAATATTCACATTTTCGGTGCGCATATGTTTGCAGTCTATGTGGAAGCATCCATAGAAATGCATTTTATTCCAGCACGTCATCGCATCTGATATTCATTTCATTTTTTTCGTAAATAATATTCAGAAAACAAGTGAACATAATAATACACTGAAACCTAATACTTCCTCTGTTAAGGCCTTTCCACACTGAGTGCCAAAAAACTTTCTTCCATGAGTGTCAGAACACACATGAAATATGAAAGCAAGTAGACATAAGTAACATAAGATCTGCTTTCTGAATTTGTTTTATATGCAGCACATGTTTATGACAAATATTTACAGTGTAGCATTATTAAACATACAAAGAGTGCATTTCTCTGCTTACGGAATCAAAATCAAATATAAAATCACAATAGGAAATTATTACAATGACTCGATATACACATTCAATTATATGCATTCAAAGAGTGGTTTTCCCTTTCCTTCCACATATTTACATTCTATAGAGGTCCCTTTACATCTAAAATGCAATTTTGGTTGATCGGTTCAGAATCAGGTAGCATTTGACCACATCAAAATCTAAGTTTAAATGCACTGTGATCGGATCAAGGAAACCACAGCTGCATGTATACTGTAAAACAATGCATTTACACTGATGTAGATGCATCAGATGCATTGAGCATCACAGTGGAATTGGATTGTGACTTAATGGAATGAATCAAGTTGATTCACAATGGAATCCAGCAAAATAACGTCCAGAATTTAACTTTTAATGTGAGCATAGCTTGAGCTTTCAAAGACCCAAAGCAAATTGTTCTGATGTAGTGAAGAGATGCACTGACAAATCCCAGCCGGACTGTCTTGTTCCGTGTGCCCATCTTTAACGAGTGATTTCACGGGAACACGTTCTGAATCACACAGCAGATTGTGAAAGCACAGAAACAGGGGAGGAGAAGTCAGGCTTTTTGCTCTCTCCTTCCCATTTTCTCACTCTTGATGGGCAGCACTTTGGTCTTTCGGCTGCTTGATGAGCAGGTTGGCAATTAATTCTACAAACACTTCAGTAGGCTGGTGAATTATTGGTTACAGGTGTGTTCTGGTACCAAACCAGTTCGCCCAAGGCATTCTGGGTAAGTGAGACGTGCTCTTGAGCCGATCTTCATTCACTAAGCTGCAAAAAACATCATTATAATTCTCATACACAGGAAAAACTCCCTTTAATTGGCGGAAAATTCTCTTAAGGATGTCTATGCTAGAACATCAGCAATGCCACTGAAATGTTACTAGACCCAGACACATGGTAAGGACATCGATAAAATAATCCACGTGACATCAGTGGTTCAACTCTAATATTATTAAGCTATGAGAATACTTTTTGTGTGCAAAGCAAACAAAAATAACTAATTTATTCAACAATTTATTCTCTTCCCTGCCATTCTTTGACACACGTTCGCTATGGAGGGTCAGACTCAGAAAGCTCTCAGATTTCATTTGTGTCATTTGTGTTCCAAGATTGGAAGGAAAACCTTCCAATGAATGTTTTACGGGTTTGGAATGACAAAAGAGTATTTAATGACAGAATTTAGATTTTTGGGTGAACTATCCTTTTAAGTCAAGTCAGGTCAAGTCGAGCTTTATTTTCATTCCGCTACACGTGTGAACATACAGTGGAGCGAAATGTCGTGTCTCGCAGGAGCACTGTGCTACACAAATAAACATAAAAATAAACACACAACACTAGACGTAAGAACAATTTTTAGACCTACATAGCTAACTTTCTGAAGCGGTAGTCTAACTACACGTATACTATAAAAAACTGACTATACATATAACCTAAGACAGACTAAACAAGTACTTTACATAATAACTGTACATGATATTATGCAAAAGAGGTATTTAAGGTTAAGAAGCAAGTAGTGCAATGTGATTTCTGGTACATTCACAAGTAAACATTTGTGACCTTGTAACATGGAGTCTTTATAAGAAAGTGTCTGGTGCATATAGAGAGAAAAGAGTGCGTGTTTCTACAGGTGGTTTGTCCAGCCCACTCACCTGTGTGTAGCACACTCAGAATTGCACAGTGTTCTTGAGGTTTTCAACAGTTTTCATGTGGTGTGGTGGGATGGGGGAGAGAGGATCCTGGTTTCAGGAGCTAGGGTTGTGGATGGGATTTCAGAGGGGGTTGAGGTGATTCAGGGCTCTCACAGTCTTGGGGAAAAGCTGTTGAGCAGTCTTGTAGAGTGTGCTCTGATGCTACAGTACCGTCTTCCTGATGACAAGAGCTGAAAGAGACTGTGGGAGGGACGGGTGGGGTCTTTCATGATACTGGTAGCTTTACTAAAGCATTGTACAAATAAAATGTCCAGAATGGAGGGGAGAGAAGCACCGATGATCTTTGCAGCTGTGTTCACGGTCTGCTGTAGGGTCTTGCGGTCAGCAGCACAGCACTGCATTTAACATATAATATACCAAGGTATCCCTTTCAGGGTCCTGAGGACCTGTGATAAGCTGCTGTACCCCTTAAAGGTACCATTATTTTTTGCAGATCTTTCTCTGATAGTGAACATGCAAGTACTGCAAAAAGGCAAGGGACATTAACTCAATTACAGTGGCAGACCTGTCAATGTCAGTGAAAAAAAAAAAAAACGAAGTGACATTTATGGCAGACATTCTCACTGCAGCACAGCACACAGTGTACAGTGGGATAGATTAGGTGGCTTACTCAATATTTGGATATATGGCTTGGGAACACAAAGAAAAATAGCTTGACATTTGCTCAAGCAAATCAGGCTATTTAGACTCTTGTGAGGGAGCCAGAAATCGAACTCACTGATGTCTGAGCTCACAGACACGGAACAGCTGTTTAGAAGCCTGGATCGCCTTCATTTTCATAATGCTGAGAAATATCATGAGCCAAAATACAGATATTGCACAGAAAACACCTAAACTCTAGGGACCAAAATATAATTCCATGTAATACGGAGGAAAATATGGTGAGGTTTTGTGGTTAAGGCTGCTGAGGTTCACAAGATCTTTGATGATGAGGCCTCAAACAAACACACACACACAGACACACACACACACACACACACACCCTACAGCATGTGTCCTTGAGCTGCGGCCCACCTCTCCCTCCTGCAGTGGACACATCCTCACTGGCTCTAGGCCTCCCGGGGGAGTCACTACAGTAGACTGCAGAGCATCCTACCGGACGTGACCTCGCTTCCTGTCATTAGCCGCCATCTCTCTAATCCTAAAGGTGACTGGCTCCTGTAAATGTCTACTGCTGAGGTACTAAATCCGAAATGGTGCTTTTGGAAAAAATGGATGGAAAAATGATGCTTGATTTTGTTTTGCTAGCCCATAACATAAAGCTTTCCCTCTTTGTTGTTTTGATTAACATTCATAGAATAGATTAAGATTCGTGATACAACAAAGTTACATTTTGAGTAATTACTTTAAGGATAACGTGATATCAAATATTACTCTATTTGTGTACTCAATTATCCCTGGCAGTGGTTATTGCTAATTAAAACTAAAATTATAAACTGATAAAAAAAAAAGCTGAAATAAAATAAAATACTAATATTAAAATAAAATAATTTTAACTCAAAACTTTAGAACAAAAATATCAAAAGCTGAAAAAACTAAAACAAACTTAAATTACAATGTAAACGAAAACAATAAAAATAAAAGCTACTATATTAGTATATAAACCTTACAAAATAAATAATAATAATAATAACTGAATGGAACATAATATTTAAATGGAAAGAAACTTTGAGTTAATTTATGAGATAATTCAAAGGTTTTCGTATCCCATGCTTGTTATTGTTTTTTTGTTGTTGCATAACTCACTTTTTTATGTTTCAGAAAATGAGATTTAATATGTTCAATTTGCATCAAGTAAATGTATCTTGATGTTTAGATATTTGTATTGGAAAACAAAATTTGCAGTGCATGCAACATTTAATGCCATGGCATTAAATTTAGGACTTTCTGCCATGAATTTAGGAATTGGGAATGAATTTAGAATTTTAGACCTTTTTTAGACCTTAATTTGTGGGAGTTGAATTAAATCCTATATTAAAATAACATTGGTCCCTTATTGTGAATGTTTCATCACAAGTTACTCCAAAGAAAATGTTTATTTCACAACTTCATTAAATTTAAAACCTGTCTATTTAACACAACCCTACATTTTATCCTGTCAAACTGATTTTGTTTTGGAAATCTGTTACATTTCAGAAGTGAAATGTGTTGCATGCACGTTTTCTTGTTTTTAAAATGATTCAACCATTTATTTTATTTCCGCTTATTCACAGAAGGTGATACATGACTATTATAAACTTTTTCAAGTCTTAAAGGAGATATTCTTGATTTTCAGTAATGACAGTGTCGAATGGCTGCAACTGTTGTGTTCGTATTTCCTCAGATGCGGTTCAGCGAGGTTGTTTAGTAAAGGTTAATGGAGCAGTTGGCTCGGAGACTGATTCACTCCTACACCACCCACCCACCCACAAACACACATACACACATGCTCACACACGCACACACACACACACACAGAGCTGAGAAAAGTCTTCAGCCAGTACAAAAAAAAAAGTCACATCCATTTCCTTTTCAAACTGAACTCATCAGTCTTACAGCCAGAGAAACTAGAAAAAGAGAATTAAAACACTGCATGCACTTTCTTGTTGTCTCTGCATGCATTATGTATGAAAGCAAACTTCTAGAAGAGTCTCTAAGGCCCTGTGTTTTATGCAGACCAGTGGTTTCTGTTCCACCTCATTATCTTTCGGTTTAAATGAAGTTTTGCTGTGGCATGGTTCTTGATTCAGCCTTCTGTCGTGCCCTACGGCTGCTCTGATGCGATTGGCCGGCCGGTTTGGTGAAAGCGAGGCAGGTATTTCTCACTGTGAACACAGCGCTGATGCAGTGGCACATGTGGTATCAGCACTTTGAGAGGATGAAGTTTCCAAGCAGCAAGCATCTCATGCGGTTACTTTATCACATGCTGTTAACCAGCAAGAACTGTTCAGTTTTTCATGGTAAAAAATGTACATCCTGTTTTATATTTAGCAGTATTTCTTCAAGACCAAGTAACTGTTCAAAGTCATAGGACAGTTTTCAGTCATTGTTATGGATAAGAACCCTGCTAATGCCCACTTATTATTCCAATCCTAATTAATAAATTAACATTTAAATAATAAATAAATAAATACATGGATATGATTTTTTTTTTATCTAATTTTTAATTTGAATCCTCTAATTATCTAAGTACAAATTGTCCATGTCTAAAACCGCTGGCCTAGCAACTAGACAAACAATAACGGTGTCGTTGTTAACCAAACTAAACCAAAACATAACACAAAACTCAAAACACGAAACAAAGTAGAAGATGAAAAAGCAAAAAAAGCAAAATAAATAAATGTTGTTTTGAAAATGAGAAATGTTGCCTTGGGATCTAAGGGACGTGAAAAGTGCTAAAATCAATAAAACTTAATTAAAAAATACATGTAAGCTATATACAAAAAAAAAAAAAGAAAGAAAGAAAAAATATAGAAAAAATATATAGAAATAAAAAACTAAAATTATTTCTAAATATTAATAAATAATATAATAGTAGGCCTATACAAATAATACTAAACTAACACTGGACAAAGAATGCAACAATATTACAATAATAAAATAATATTAGTATTGTTTTTTTGTTTTGTTTTTTCTTCTATGGACTAAGCTAGTATAAAACAATGTATCCACAACATCACATATCAAGAAAATGGATTCATATAAAACCATAGCACCAGGCAGAAAGTTAAAATGGTGAAATGAACAGTTTAGCAGCCATTATGAAAATATTTGACTCAAATATGACTAACCGAACAGAATCAAATATGCTAGAGCAAAGTGTAACAAACCAAATCAGCATGCCAACACATTATGTTCATATCACCAAGGCCATTGCTGAAATTTACAGGGATGGCGACAAAATTTGTATAAGTGGGCCCCTTCATCCCCGGCCTGGGACAATGATGGCCCTGCATTATATCAGTACAATGAGGTCATCAGCTGTAGATTGGGTTTATAATCAGTAGTTAGTATGCAGAGAGAAAAAAACTTCCGGGCAAGGCTGTTATAATAAAGCTCTTGATTATTACTAGATGAGCTGCTATCAAAGCCACAAAGGCTGGCTGACATTTGGCCTTCACGAAAGACCACAACACGGCAGGAAGTCATCAGTAATTCATTATGAAAGCTGGACAAAGGGCTACACTGACTGCTGTGTCACTGAGCAAAACAGCTCCAGTCAGTACTAAATTATTCCATGTAGATTCAATGCGTAATGCACTTCCTGTTTGTCATGCAAAGCCACGGATAAGACAGGTAAAGCATCGACTGCTAATTAGGATCTTTCTTGCATGATCATACCCTGCAATACAGCTTGATCGTTCTTCATTAACAACATAATTGTTCAAGACTTTGTGTCCGCTATCATCAGAGCATCCATTCAGCGTTGTGATGCCTCAGTAATGCTTTGTTAGTGAAAACAATCTTGTCTTGCCTCGTAAGTTTAATATCCAAGCTACATTAATAAAAAAATAAGGAAAATATATTTTGTACAAAAACAATGAAGCTTTTTTCCAATGAATTTTTATAAAACCATCAACAGAACAGAACCATTGCTTTTGCATCCAGATGTTTAAAATATTTATTTAGTTTTTATTAAAAAAAATTATCATGATCAAAAAATGTCATGATTGTAATGGAGGGTTTTTACTGAAAAACAAAATGAAGGAATGAATAAAATAAAATATATTTTTGCAGTACAGGAATGTGAATGTGCTTAATTGTTCTAGAAAATGTCACATAATGAAAAAAAAATATATATTTTTTTGTCATAAAATATGACCAGATTGTGTGTGTGCATGTTTATTTATTCATCTTACATGTTTTATGAGATTTACTTATAAAACTAATGATGTATGTCTGCCCCGTCATATGTGGCACGTTTCACTCACCTGAACTTGTGTGGGAGCCATACAGGAACACACGGTCCTGACGTGCTTCAAACACTTCTCATGTGACATGAAGTTACACACTGCAAGGAAAAAAAGAGAGAGAGATGTAGTGTAGGCCACAGAATTATGGTGCATTATGTTGCCAAGATATGTGAGTAAAGCAGCTTTAGCAAAAAGAAAACTTGTCATTCTTTCTCAGCAGTGAAAGTAAAGCCCAGTGTACCATGTTGTGATCTTCACAATTTAGAATTCACCCTAGAAATAAATCAATCTTTAATATCACCAAAAGGAATATAAAGGCATATTTCATGAA
The DNA here is from genome assembly GCF_003368295.1 of Carassius auratus. Classification (NCBI taxonomy): domain Eukaryota; kingdom Metazoa; phylum Chordata; class Actinopteri; order Cypriniformes; family Cyprinidae; genus Carassius; species Carassius auratus. The sequence goes on from NC_039256.1 coordinate 17,671,795, forward strand.
CAGCTCTTAAAAGAACAATGTGTAACAATGACAAGAGCAATGATCAGCTGTCTCTATGGTCGATGGCGGCTGTGTGCCCTATTTACGCTGCTGTCAGAGCTCACATTGGCCCTCAGCACAGACTGAACCTCACTGATGCATTTGTTAGTTTTCATGCTTGCCAGAGACAGGAAGTGATCTCGCTGGTCAGGCTGAGCTCCTCTCACTATCAAAACCACAAGAGCAAGGAAAAACATTTGAAAGTTTACCGTACCAAAGTCGTGTTCTCACGCACACTGTAAAGCCCACCACTCTAGTGAAATTGGAAACAGTTAGAAATGACATGCACACGCTGCTAAGGAAATCACAAAGACTGTTTTGTTTACACATTCATTATCAACACAAGCCTTTGGCACGTGAACCCATTAAACCGTTTTTTTTAAAGCTAACATTGCAAAACACTAGTGACACATAGTCAGACTAGCCACGAGACTAGAAGCCAGAGTTTCACCTCATGTTAATCCTAAAATATAAAAAGTCAGTGGAGAGTGCTACTAGAAGATGCAACTGACCTTTTGACCACTGTAAATTATAAAACAAAATGAAAAGAAAAAATCATAACTACAAAATAACTACATATACATATATATATATATATATATATATATATATATACATTCTCTTAATTTAATATTCAGTAAAATGTCAATGCCAACTGTATTCTGCAACTGTAGAACAACACAAAATGAAAAGAAAAAATCATAACTACAAAATAACTACATATATATATGTGTGTGTGTGTGTGTGTGTGTGTGTGTGTTTTATATGTATATATATATATATATATATATATATATAGATAGATATATACACATTCTCTTAATTTAATATTCAGTAGAATGTCAATGCCAACTGTATTCTGCAACTGTAAAGAGTAATTTCTACCTGATTTAGCACATATAAATGAGTTAATTTTATATAAATTCATGTATGTAGATTGATTCGATTTTCGTTTGAAAATCAAATCGAAATTGTTACAGCCTATTGTAAGGAGACACACCAATTAAAATTGTTATTATTATTATATTTTTTCATGGATGATGAAATATATTTCTGACCTGAATAAAACCAGTTAGTTTAGATGTTACCATTTTTATGTTAGCATTTTTCATGTTGTAGGCAAAAAATATTTCCTGAAAAAGAGATGATAATAGAACCTCGACCATTAAATATAGCGTTTTAATCATAATTACATTCTACAGTAATTAACAGTTGTGCATGCACAGTTGAAATGGTCAACATAATATATTTTTTAAATACTGTATATGAACATATCTGGGTTTTCTGAGACAGACCTATTGTATATAAGCTGATGAATTAATTGTCTCATGCATTATATCAAAAAATCATTTAGTAAGTAATCTTATATCTGGAGTTTGATTAATGTAATATTGGCTTTAAACAGGACTGCTACGAAAAAAACAACAACAACAAAATTCCTCTACAATTGTACATTTAAACAATAAAGAAAAAAAAAATGTTATAGCCGATTGTATAGCCACACCAGTTAAAATTTAAATTATTATTATTCTATTTTTGACATCACAGAATGGTCAATTATTCCAAATAGTTCCTTATGTAATGATAACACTTTTCGGTTTCAAACAAGAATTTCCAGTTCTGTGAGACAGCATAAGATAATTTACATATTTTGCTTTCAAGTATTTTAACAAATTTAGTTTTCATTAAATAAGTCTTCATTTAAGAACATCTGTATCTATATTATATCAGTCAACCGTAACAAAGGGCTATATTCATGTCTTTCATTACAATTTACTATGCAGAAATTTGTTAGTCTGACATGTTACTAGTCTCTATATGAATGCAATAAACACACACCACTAATGACAGCGTAGCGCGTGCATGTGTGTGCTTATGTTCTAGTCTCCCTCGGTCCCTCTGGCTACAGCATCCAGCCTGCCGTCTTGCTCCATTGGAATACATGTTGCCATGCCAACCTGTTAGAGTCAATCACGACTTCACTGCAGCGCATTACGTAACAGAAACATCTCATTTCTGCCTCACTCTGCCTGGTAACATCCATATTGTCAATCAGTATCTGCTTTCTATCCCTGCCTGTCTCACGGCCACATCGATCCAGTCCACTTGTCTCTAAAGTAATGCTTCATTGATATAGGACCTGTAGTGAAACCCTGGTGAGCAGCATAACATAGTGGAATCTACCCAAGAAATCATAACTGGCTTTAAAAAGGCAAGACCAGATGAGTTCTAGTTTACATTCACTCTATGTGCATATAGAAAAACATCAGACATCAGATAGAAGGGGATATTGCTCCATCAATACTTTGCAGTCATTTGCAGCGCATAAAAGTTTATACAGCTCAGCAGCATTGTGATGAATTCTTATAAAGAGTCAAAAGAAATGAGTTCAGACTCTGGCTAGTCTTTAGAGGTGATACTCTATCATAGATTCTGCAAGGCCAAGGGTTAGGAAACCTGTCCTGAATACAAAAGGAGGTATAGCTGCATTACAATAGATTAAAGCTTCACAAAAGCATCATAAATTCACAAAGGCATTATAAATTTGTTCATATGACTCATGTGCTACATTCCAAGACTTTTGACGTCATTCTTTGCATCGCAAATTTAGGTAGTGATTCACTGAAAAGATTGGTATCCACCCTTGCATTTAGAGTTTATGAGAGAAGAAGTGAATGATTCATTCAGTAAATGACCCAATCCAGCTGTCAAGTTCAGTTCACCGATTCAATGATTAGTTTGCAGACATATACAGCTCATTGGAGTAGAAGATTATCAGGGAACAAGAGATCAAATATCAATTTGCTTATTACACAAAGATACTTTTTGACTTCTGAAAACATGGAATATACTAATATGGACTCTTTTTTTCTTTTTTACTCAATTCAGTGTAATCTGGGCTGTCGGTTGTAGTCTTGAATCCTGCAAAAGAAAATCAATCATACCACTGGGCATCACTGAGGTTTGTTCAGAAGATCTGCTTTGGATTAAAGTCTAACATGCTAAACAACTACATGTTTATTTGCTACCCAAATAAGCAGCTCTGTAAAGAGAAACATGTTTGGTGAACATCTGACTGAAGTGAGAATAGTACAGATCTTCTCACACTGTCACCGGCCTCCATCAATCAGATGGATCTCATCAAAGTGTCTTCCTGCACATGACCAGCCAATCACAGATCCCTGTCCAACAGAAGGAGTGTGTCGGATCGATCTGCATCAATGGGTCTCCTCCAATTAGTAGACAAGCTATTCGATCATTCTGTCGAGAGTGATGTTTGAAGAAGAGAGAGAGAGATGCTGGACATCCTCCATCTTTTTTTTTTTTTTTTTACATTATATTTTTCATTCCTTCCCTTTCCAGGAAGGCATGTGCACCGATCGTAATCATTCATAACTGCCAATCAAATTTGTTGGAAAATTCCATTTGAAACTAAATCAGAAACTTCAAATGCACTGGTTAAGTGTCCCAAAATGCATTAAAACTGTCAACTGACAAATTTTTATTTGAGAGAGTATTCCTCTAGAACTATATGTCTATTAACCATAGAACTGCCATCTAATTCTACCACAGCACTTTTGCGTAAAGGCATCTCTTTCCACTGTCGAGTTAAGGCTGCTCTCTGCCTGCTCAGAACTCTGTGTAAAGAGAAAATTAAGGCTGCTCTGACCTACCTCATACCCCAGTATCAAAACATACAGCTGTATTTGTATCTGTGTAAATGCATTTCTCTAAGGACACCTAGAGCCACTTCAGAAGAGCTTCTGTGTCTCCTTTGCAGCAATGTGGAATTAGAGAAGGTAAAAACGATAAAGAGAAGATAAACCATCTTACCTTCACAAACAAACCCGACAATCCCCCATATGAAGTCGCTGCAGTGATGACAGAAGGTCGGTTTGGTCAGGGTCACTTTCCGAAAGCAGTGTCCAGGAGCGTTAACGGAGTACCGCGCCTTTGAACCGGGCGACTGCTGCGCCTTTTTCCTCCCGGGTCCGGGGCTCGAGCTCGGGCTGTCGTGCTTCACCCGACCGCTGTCTGCCATGTCGGTCACTTCCAACGTAGATCCAGTGCAAAACGCCGAGATAAAAAGCTCAACTAGCTTGGTTGTTGTGGAAGTCACATACGTGATTTAGCAGTTATGTTAAACCCCATCGAGTCATCGCTGAATAAAGTGAATGTTTCTGTTCTCCAGCTACAGCGTATAAACAAGAGTCGGAAACGCGACTTCTGGCTACAATGTATCAATGTAACAAAATATCTGAACGTTCCAATTAGAGCGCGCGTGTAGTTAGTGTGAGAGCTTCACTATCTGACCATCTAATCAGACATCAAACTCAATACATATGCCAGTCTGCCTTTACCGACGAAAACCAGCAGTCTGCCAATGCAAGAAGGGAAAATTAAGCAACTGCGTCCACATATATGATGCGCTGTTGTTAAAATCGTCACAAAAGCCTGTTTTTTATCATTTACGCTGCTTTTCACTTTCTCACCTCAGGTTTTCACTAACACAAGCGTCTGTAACTTCCGCCTGTAGTACAGCTCCGGGCAGAGAAAGAAAAACATATAGTACACAAGAGCTTCACACCAGGAGCCTCAGCTATGGCAAGCCGTTTTAATATGTATTCCAATGGAATAACGTTACCTATGTTACTAGCGCTTGCTTTCAAAGTAGTGTCTACTTTTAAATGTCAGTTTATTCATTAGATACTAGTAGCCTATTTACTTCAGTAGTTACTATTCAAATATTTGGTTGTAATTTTTCTTTACATCGGAGTCTGTTCATAGTCAGTATTCCCAAACCACTCTGATGGAAATTCATAACCATTTTGCATTTTGATGAATTGGAAGCTATTTCATTGATCTGTTTACACCCCAGTGACGGTAGGGGGTAGGCCTACTTTTTCATGCTTAAATTTGGTCCTCTGAAAATCACACATTTAAATGTGAATCACTTAGCAATTCATATTAAATCATCTTCTCATGAGATTTGGTTAGACATTTCCATTATTATTGGTAACAAATTGCAAATGTTAAACCTGGAATAGTGCACCTATCACCGAAAATACCCCCCAGTGTCTACATTCCCCAGTTAATGCCATCTTACGAAAACAACAAGACAAATGACAAAAACAATTAAGTTTCTGAAATATAAAAATAAATATTAAATAAATAGAAATAATGGAAGAAATAATGGAAATAAACACAGGCCAGGTGACGATATCAACACCGCCTCTAATTGTAAATAAATAAATAATAAAAAGAAAAACGAATGAAACCTAAAATAGCCAAATCTATTTAATATTTAATCAGCTTGCCACACACAAAAGAGTTCCAAGCAGGATCCACAGGCTGTTTTTAGAATGCGGAATTCCGTTGTGACGTCGACGTTCGCAGGACATTATGGGATGTTGCTTTAAGGAATAGTTCACTCAAAAATTTGCTTAAACATTCTTGGGTCATTCAATGTGTAGATGAGTTTCCTTCCTCATTCAGATTTGGAGAAATTGAGCATTACATCATTGCTCACCAATGAATCATCTTCAGTGTATGGGTGCCGTCACAAAAAGAGTCCACAACAACAACTCCAGTCCATCCATCATCATGTGAAGCGAAAAGCTGTGTTTGTAATAAACAAATCCATCATTAAGACATTTTAATTTTAAACCATTTCTAAAATATGAGACTTCTATTATATTGGTTTCTTTAGCGAATCTTGTCCGAATCAGGATAGAAATATGCACAGATCAAGCACAGTTTACAAGCCAAAAAAGTTGCACACAATTCTAAACAAATATGTTGCTAGATTTTGATGTAAAAGGTCAACAGATGGACATTTTCACTGGAGGAAATAGAATATAAAAGTGCCTTGAAGGATTTGTTTCTTACAAACATGCAGCGTTTCGCTTCAAAATACATTGATTGGACTGGAGTCGTGTAGATTAATTGTTTATTATTGTGGGGTTTTTATCATCTTAGACTCTCATTCTGATGGCACCCTGCAGAGGATCCAGTGAAGAGCAAGTGATGAAATGCAATCTGTTCTGGTGAAGAAACAAACATTTTGGGGGGAAATATTCCATAAAATTCACAGGACCCAGGACTACATTTAAATAGGTGGGATGAATGTATGAATCCAATGAGGATGCAATCCTATAGTGAACTGATTGTTAACTAGGACGACAAGTCTAAAACCAAGTCAATTCTATAAATGCTATTATAATTGCAATTAAAGCTATAATTTAATAATTTAGACTGCAATACAAATGTGAAAAGATATGACAGTTCAAAGAACTGGATGTTTAAAAAGGTACGATTGGACACCATCTGCTGGTGGTTTTACAGAAGACAGCATAATTATGGAATGGAAACCAATATGTGCACAATAAGAAAAGTCAACTCAGCAGAGCACAATGAATTGTTTTATTATAAAAGTATCACAATTAAACCAGTTACAAAGCACACACATTTACCTCTGTACAACACTGCTTCACAGGGTACAGACATAAATACCAATTTACACTTTAAGAAACACTTTATAGTGCCTGTCAAACCTTTAGTTTGGGGTTTCAGATGGTTTTGTTGCTTATTAAACACTCTTCACTATAGTATGAAAATATTACGGCAGCTAAACACATTTTGGTGACATGAGTCCCCAGGTCAGTTCAAAAGGTCGGAGGCCATGTTTAGAAAATGTCACAAAGCAAAAAGACAAAAACAAAAAAACCCTGCTATTCAAGGATCAGTTCTAAATGAACTGAACTGATGCTAGATCAGCATATTATCGGAGTGATATTTTGTCTTATACAGCCTGAGTTCTCACACAGCAGAAGGGAATGAGATTAATTTCTCAACAGAAAGACACAAATGTAACCACACATATTTCATAAAGGGCATTTGAGGCATCTGGTTATTACAATCCTAACACACACATCCTGTAAAGCTCCTCAAATTCACACACAAGCACAAACACATATACAGTTCATTCAAATCTAGTCAAACACACTCCTTTTGCTGCCCAGGACTGACTTTTTTTTTAGTTTTTGTGTTTTAGTTTTTTTTTTTTAATCAAAAATGTGGAAGAGAGGATATTCTCTCAAAGCTTATTAATTATTATTATTATTTTTTTTTTTTTTAAGGGGACATCGAATGCCCATTTTCCACAAGCAGGTATGATTCTTTACTGACATTATGAAAATGTCTGTAACACTTAAAATTCCTCAATGGTCAATCTACGTAGTAACCGGCTACAAATCAAAACCGCTTACTGGATGACAGATTCAGACAGCAACTATTACAAACTGGCTGGGTTTTCTCTTTTCAGCTTTTCTAACTAAATGCAAAAATCCGATGTCCCCTTTAAAAGAACCGTGAGCAAAAAAATAAGAATTGTAGGTAGCACCACTAAATCCAAAATAAATTCTAGTGCAGCCCAAATAATGCTGTTCATCACAGCTTAAGGGGTGAGGGACAACAGTAGAATAGGTCTTTTATAAAGGGAAGAGCTTTTTCCATCATATAACAGATCCGATTGGTCCAGAGCGTCACAATAATCCAGTAGACCTCCTCTTCTGCTCCTTCTCTTCCCGTACATCACTGTATTGCTCTGTATGAAAACTCTTTGTAAGCAAATGACTACTGAAGAAGGTTTGAGTTATAAGTTATATAAATGGAAGGTGCTGTTGTTAAAACCGGATTATTTATTAAAATATAATAACAAAAAGAAACAAATAGGCCAGACTTATCAAACCAGACAAATTTTGTATTTTTAAAAACATCTAAGTAATAAACGTTTTGGGAAATCAAGCTTGAGAACGTAAAAATGTGAAGTCCAAGACATCATGAACCTAAATATTGAGTTTCTTTAATGTAACTATAGATGTTACATATGGGTTCTGGATGTCATCTGCTGCCTCAGATTAAGCACAGTTGAAACGAGCTGAAACTTTACTGAAATAAAAAATGAAATAAAAGGACAAAATAAAACGGTTCAAATAAGTCCTTTTTGGTATTATTCATATTAAAAGCTAAAAATTAAAAAAAGAATCCCTGTGACCAGAAAGCTTTAGGACTCCTCAAAGTTCCCTTATTTGCAATTTTGGTTTGGAGCATCCACGGTGGGCGGTGGCCAATCAAAGAGTTGGGAGGCGTGTCCTGAGTGGCGCTGCTGCTGTAGTGAGGAGGAGGGAGAAGCTGGTGTTTAGGGTCAGGCCTCAGTTTGTGAGATTGTGTTTGGAGTCGGCGAGACTGAGGCTGGGGCTCTAGAAAGAGGTCTCCACCCCGCTGTCACATATCCCGCTCTCCTCCTGATGGGAGCCCAGTGTCAAACCCTGAATGGACTTACAGAGCCCTGGACCTGAGAAATTGTTTATTTTAAGAAAAAGAAGGGCGATTATTAATATTACTGTAAAAACATTTCAACTATTTTTCCTAATTATTACAGAATTTTTCTACACATTTTTATTATAAAATATTTTTATGAATAGAATTCATGTAGAATGCATATACAGTGCCCTCCATAAGTATTGGAACTCTGTTGTGGAGTCAAGAAATGTGCAAATATGATTAAAAGATGAATATGCGACAAAACTACAGAATGTCACATTTTATTATTAGGTCTTTCGAGCCATTTATGTTTTACCAAATAAAAAGGACAACGGTTTTAGAGTTCATCTTTTTGATGTGAGCATAAGTATTTGAACAGTTGAATTTAAGGCAGATGAAAAATATTAAAAGCTAATATTTAGTAGCAGACCCTGTCATGCATTTAGAGCAGTGAGTCTGCAACCCATAGACATCACCAGACTCTTGGTCTTATGGTTTGAAATGCTTTTCCCTAGCCTTAAAAGCAGCCAATTACAACTGTTGTTTTTTTGGGTGGAGTTTCTGTCTTTAGTCTCCTCTTCAGCTGGTGAAATTAATGTTCAATCGGATTTAAATCTGGAGATTGATTTGGGCAATCTAAGACTGTACATTTCTTTGCCCTGATAAAGTCGTTGACTGAACTGGTAGGGTGTTTTGGGTCATTATCCTGATCCATTATGAAGTGCTTTCTAATGAGTTTGGTGGCATTTTCTTGAAGGGGTTGGGGTCAATTGGTAAGAAGAAAAAAAAAAAAAAAAAAAAAAAAAAAAAAACTTTCCTACAGGACCAGAAAGAATGCAATAATGTAGCTGGTTCAATTGTGCACCAAAGGCAAATTTGGTCAAAATCTGCGAATAATTTGTTTAAATGTGCCATAGAATGCACGAATACAATATTTTACTTTGTTCTCTGATGTTCCCAGATTGTGTATGTGAAGTTATCTCAAAATACCCCACAGGTCTTTTTTTTTTTAGCTTGTTGAAAAGGCCACCTATGTTAGTTGGTGCATCCCAACACACGACACTTTTAATGGCTCTTTGGCACTGACACTGTACCTCCAGCAGTTACAGCAAGAGAACAGTAATGGCGGACCGCTGCTTCTCACTTAGGGCTGTGTATATGCTAATAGGGAAGAGAGCATCACAAACGGGCAGGACTTTCCCTGAGTATGACGTCCAGAGTAGTGAGAAATCTGGAACTGCTAGTGTGGAGTTTATGATCTATTGGGATTATAAATCAATGAGTGAGTGGATTTTTATCATTATAGGCTATTAGACCACTTTGTGCTTTTTGGTACCTGTGATGCCTTTTTTTATGCTTTAATGAATAAAAAGTTAGAAATAACAGCATTTATTCAAAATAGAAATCACAGGTCCCAAAAAATATTAAGCAGGACAACCGTTTACAACACTGATTATAAATCAACATATTAGAATGATTTCTGAAGGATCATGTGACACTGAAGACTGAAATGATGCTGAAAATTCCTTGTTGCTTCACAAGAATAAATTATATTTAAAAAGTATATTAAAATAGTAAACTGTTACTTTAAATTGCAATAATAAAAAAAAAAAAAAAAAAATTCTGTATTTATGATCAAAATGATACAACCTTGATGAGCATTAAAAAAATCATAAAAAAATCTTACTAATCCCAAACTTTTACATCTTAACATTTCCTAAAACCTTTTGTTTCAGGTTTAAAATATATTATGACTTTTGGATCCCACTATATTTCCTGAACATCGATTAGATTTTTTTATCACACTGGTGTAAAAGACGTTTATTAATCTCTAAAACCTGGCACAACAATACGGACAACCACAAGAAGGAAACAGAGAAGAAGAAAAAAAACCTGAACTTTCCCCTGGTGGCTCACACATGCTCACTCGACCCTGACGATGACTATGTCAACCCTTCAAATCAAACAGCAAGGTGGAAATACTTGTTTCAAAGAAACTGCTCCCGAGTCAAAAAGTGCCATATATTGCTTTCACTTCTGTCCCTGGGAATCCCCTCTCTATTGTCCGCTTCCCCTGAAACACGGCCATCACTGCAGAGTCTATATGTGAACATTACCGCAGTGTGACGGGTCACCCTGAGACCAGGGGAACTCCCTCAGAATGCAGTGGCTGTGCTGTTTTGTTGACATCATGGTTGAGTTCACATGAGGTAATGTCAGGGAGAACCACAACATGCTACTATTGTTAAGGACAGGGGGGCAGGGGACCGAGACTGGCAGTGATTTAATCTGGGGGTTTTACAAACCATATTGTGGGACTAAAAAAACAGAACAGTACAGTACAAGTCTCACTCATACTACTAAATACAACAATGATGAGTGCTCTTGGAAAAAGATCAAAAATGCTACACCAAAACATGTTTTTTGAAGATGGTTGAGGTTAATGTTCTGGTAAGCAAAACAAAGGAAATATTAAAACTGTCATCTAGCCTTTAGAAATGAAAGCAAAAAGCATCTCAATTTTACGACAGTTAAATCTAAATGGTTTTATAAAATAGTGACAAGAGAAATGTGATTCAAATATGATCACAATAAAATGTAGTCATGTATTCGACAAATCACAGTGAATGATTCTTCTTCCGGATATATTAGCCTAATTGTCCCATGACACTAAAGGGTAATGGCTGCTGAAATTTTGCTTTGCCATTACAGGGATAATATATTGTTATTTTAAACTGTATTAATATTTTTTCCATTTTTAATCAACTGGTGAGCATATTTCAACTCAAGTTGTCGAAGGGTGGTGTAAATGTTACAACATCTTTGAGTTTGAACTCAGTTTCTCTAATCTGAAATAGCATTCAAATGATTTTGAAAAGAAATTTGACTTAACTCCTTTACAGAACTTAAAGTGCACTTACTACAGGGAAAGACCCTGTGATCAACCTGTGCATACACGAGCACAATGTGAATGTTTCATGGATCACTCCTTTTTGGGGGGGCTAAAACAACAAATTTTCGCTTTCGTTCAACCACCTAGAAAAGCATATATCAATTGATATTACCTGTGAGCTGAGGCGTGGTGTGGACAGCTTCAGGCTCCTTACACACGGCCTGGAGTAAACTGACAGCACTGCAGTTCCCAACGTGCTTCAGTCCCTCCACCAGCTCACGCACCGTTCCTCCGGACACCTGCAGAGACCGATCATCAGCAGAGCAACTACAGGATACACTAAACTAAATAAAAGTTCAATCTACTGATATAGTAAATATTAGAGCAATTCATCTCCTTGATGTTATTCTGAGAAACATGGGTTGAACTAAAGTAGGTCCCGTAATTCTGAATGATTCTAAAAAAAATTATAATACACAAATTTGTCTTCTGGTCCCAAAGCAGCTATATTGAAGTGAAAACCGAATATTAAAACTTAATTTCTGTTTACGGCCCCACTCTACAATGCAGATAAGAGACCTCATAATTAGTTGGATCAGATTAAGATACAACTCTTTTTTCTTCTCATTATCTGGTGTTTATTTAAGATTTATGTAAAAGTAGCTCGTAGTCACAAGGCAGTAAATGAGTTGACCTCATAGCTGTCCAGCAGCTTTCCAGCAGGGCAGGAGCTGAGTCTGAAGGCGCTGGTCAGGATGCCAAGCCCCAGAGCATGAGCCAGACTCTCCCAGCCTCCCGTCTGTTCTTCCAGTGCCTGGCACAACTCCTGCTTTGTGTCAGAGCTCAAGCTCTTCATGTCACCTGCCAACACAAGCCAAACACACATTTAAAAAAATCGGAAAGCTGTTCTTCACATATTGACAGGCTTTCTACACATTTCAATCAATTCATGTGAGTTTTCTAAGGGTTAAAAAATATATATTTATACAGTGACTGCATTTATTAAGAGTTCTTCGCTGATTAAAAATTTAAGGGAATAACCTAAAAATATGTATTTCCACAAAAGTGGAAACCCTGAACAATACAAAAAAGTATAATTCAGAAAGAGGATAAGTATTACAAGATTTGTATATTTTTGGTAGAGCCTACTACACTCGTTTTGGGTCAGTAAGTTATTTTTAAGTGTTTTGGAAGAAGTATTTTTAAGCTCATCCGGGGTGTATTTATTTGAGTAAAAATACAGTGATATTGTGAAATATTATTGCGATTTAAAATAACTATATTCTATTTTAATATATTTTAAAATTACATTTATTTCTGTGATGCAATGCTGAATTTTCAGCATCACATGATCCATTAAAACAAAAACAAAAAATACTGACCCCAAACTTTTGAATGGTACTTTATATTCATCTCAGAGTTCATACCTTGTGGTGGAACGAAAATGGTGGTGGGTTGATACTCTTCTCCATTAAGAATATCATAAACCTGACAACACAGATAATACATCACAACCTGCAATGCAATAACATTACGTAACACAACAATTATCTGAAGAAATGGCTCTCTATCCTCACCTCTGCGGAGGTTGCCATGTTCAGAGGGGTTGTCCCAGGGATATAGCCTTCATCTTCCTCCTCTTCCTCTTCACATGTACCACACAACTCATCATCTTTGAAGAAGAGTGGTTCAAAGTTTTCTTTATGAGGATCTGCTCCTAATGTACACATCAATAATAATTGGTAACCTCAAGTCGAAGTAATTTACTGAACATGGTCAGAATGAGATCACTTGGATGAGTGATCATATACCTTCGATAGGTTTAGAAAGATCATGCTTTTGATTCAGTTCTGCCAGACATACAGTGTATGCAGAACATTGATGACAGCAGAACAGGTTGTTACAGACAGTTATTTGTAGATAAGTCTTGTAAGTCATAACTATTTCAGCATGACAACTCTTGTTAGTGACACCTGTAATAAACACACACTTCCTCACCTGCAGCCATCAGGATCGCGCACAGTTTGGTTGAGTCCCGTCCTGCAGCAGTGTGCAGAGGAGTTGAACCGTTATAGGTGACACTGTCTACAAATGCATTACCCTGCACAGAGAGAATGATACACACATAAACTGTCATCACTCAAGACACAATCACGATTTTAAACTTTTCAGCATTTAAAGTAATTATTACTTTTATTCTGCAAGGATGCATTAAACCAGGCAAAAGTGACAGTAAGGACATTTATAATGTTAAAAAAAATTATATAAAAAAAAAACAAAAACAACAACAAAAAGCAAAAAAGAAATGTATATTTATCTAAAAAGACTGAGAATTTTTTTTAATCATATTTCCACAAAAATATTAAGCAGTACATTAGTTTTCTAAATTTATAACAATAATAAATGTTTCTTGAACAAACCAGCATATTAAAATGAAGGATCGTGTTACACTGAAAATTGTTAGATGTTAAAATATATTAAAATTGTTAATGATGATAAAATATATTAAAATAGAAGACAGCTGTAATACTATATCACAAAATCATAGTTTCTACTGTAAATCATTATTTTTAATAAAAAAATTAATAAATGCAGCCTTTGTGAGCACAGAAGACTTATTAACCCAAAACAAGTGTAAACATTCAGAACTTATCAGCTCAAAAAATAAAATAAAATCTAATTTCACCTGAATCAAGTTTAAATATAATAACTTTTAGCTGCAAAACCAATCAATTAATCAATCAACTTTTTAATTCTCACAGTGGAAATATGTAAAAAGAACATTATGATTAAAATTATATTTCACTGATTAGCATTACAGGGCTTCATGCAAAAAAAATGCAAAGGTTAAGAGTATGTAGAGCGACACTTTTCAATTTTAAGAATATGTTGTATTCACTTAAGCAACATCCTTCAAACCATCACTGTACCTCCAGCAACAGGCACCCGGCGAGGGAAAGGTTTCCCAGTTCTGTGGCCAGGTGAAGTGGCGTGCGGCCACATGTGAGCTCCTGGACCTCCACATCTGCCCCGGCATCCAGCAGGGCCCGCACACAGCTCAAACTGTTTGCCTGTACAGCCAGGTGAAGCGGACAGAGACCTGAACACACACACACACACGTAAACACATCTGAGCATACAGGGCCGCTTCAAACCAGCTTAAATGGATCTCACGTAGTCAGTCCGCCGTACCTGCTGTGTTGGGCATGCTGGTTAATTGCGCCACTGATTTGTGCTTCAGCAGCAATCGCAGCACGCTATCCTCTTTCTGCTGAGCCGCCAGGTGAAGTGCCGTGTTTCCATGGCGATCTGTGAGCGTGACATCCACCTCGGCCTCCAACAAGGCCTCGACTGCCTCTTCTTGCTGCGTCAACACAGCTAGGTGCAAAGGAGTCTGGAACAGATGTATCAGATGTATCCATTTTTGGAAACTGTAATGAGTAGTGTAGTGTGAGTTGTAGTGTATTATACCTGATAAAGATCATTCCTCATGTTAAGTACATCCTCTCCGGGAAGAGCCGAGATGACTTGTGCTAGATTTCGCACGGCATCTGTCTGACTATGGATCACTCCCAGATGTAAACCCCTGAAAGTCCGATCCAAAACAGAACATTTAAATAAGTAAACCTTTGATCTTTGGCAAACAAAGCCAAAACACCATCTGAAATCATTTATTCATACTGACGTGTTTGGGCGAGAAGCGGGAAGTTTGTGAAAAAGGAACTTCTACAGAAACACGAGGTGGTTTTTCTGACTTACGTGTCTCCATTCTCGTCTTGGGTGGTCATGAGGGGGCGCTGTGGAGCCAGAAGCATTCTGGCATCGCCGCTTACTGCGAAATGAAACAACGCTTGAGCCTGTCTTTCAGCAAGCGCAGCCAAATGAGGCTCTATCACACAACCTAAAATGAGCAGACACACAAATAGCACACATTTACACAGAGATATATACAAGCAATATGAAGCTTGACAGGGTTTTAGCCCAGTTTGACCAGAGCTGGAAAACTTTACACACGCTTAAGTTTTAAATCAAGTCTAACCTGTGGTGTCTAACTCCAGATCTTCTGTTGGATCAGTGTCCTCACTTGCCTCTCCCAAAGCGACAGGTTCAGGCTGGGCACAGATTCGCACCGCCCCACCTGCTGTCGGATCGTCATCGTTATCACTGTCACTGTCCTCATCACTGTCCTCCACTGGTTCTTGATACGCTATAAGATGAAGGAAAACTGAGAAACTGGCTTTGCTGAAGGGCAAAATCATATGTTCACTGTTTCCACAAAATACAAAGAATAAGTGCCACAACCATGTTTAACATGTATAATAATAAATGCTTCCTCAACACCGAATCAGCATCTTAAATTCATCATGATTTCTGAAAGCTCATGTGAAACTGCTGACTCAAGTAATGACAAAAAATCTGGAACAAAAATAACTTTAATGGATAGTAGGGCTGGGTATTGATTCCTTTTTTTAACAATAATAGGGCCCTATATAATGTTCTTATTTTTTCTGGTAATCAGATGAATGCATAAAACATGAATTTAATTTATCCCAATCAAATGAAAATTAAACCCTTTTATTCTTTGGCAAACAAGGTGCTGCACAACAGAGGTTTACTATTAAAATAAAAAAGAAAACAAATGTGATTATTCCATTATAAATAAAGATTGTATTAGCAGTAGTAAAATTGAGTCATAAGACTGCTAAGTAGTAATATATTCTGACGTTTTTTTAACGTTAAACTATACTTTTATTTTGACGGGTTGCCGTGAGGAACTTGCAGCTGCTGTGTATGTGATATAACGGTAGTTTTCTCAAATGAAACCATAAAATGCTAATGAAGTAATAATAAACTATGGGCCCCCACTTATAAGCTTTTTTAGCTTCTTTGGGGGACCCATTTCACTATCCCTAATTTGTATTTTCTGTACCCCCCGCTGTATCATAGAATTTGCTGGTATTTGTGAATAAACTCAACCGCAAAAAAAAAAAGAAAAAAAGAAAAAAGGGAATCTCCGAGCAGCTGGAGATGATATTTGTGTATTCATATCATCATATTGAGACGGCAGAAGCGGAAAACACAGCGAGTGTCTTTAGTATGTGTGTACGTTAGTAAACGAAACGGTGTGCGCGCCATCCGCCATTTATTGATTGATTGCAGTAATCATGGCTCCTTATGCGTGCTATCATATGCTTCTGCAGATTTATATTATTCCTATAGCATTTCACCTGAGCTTTGCGAATCACGCGTATGACTTTGTTCTTTGTTCTCCGCCATGATAAGCGCTGAATGAATGACAGGCTTTCCGTTGTAACATCGCGCAAAGTAAATAAGGGTGACATCCAGTGTAGAAAAACATTGATAAGATTCACGTTAATCAGATCTCGTTTTAAATGTGTGCAGAAATAAATACCGGAAAATATCGATTTGTAGCATTTGAGAATCAAGATCAAATCCACGTCATTTAAAAAAACGATAAATCGAATAACTATTTTTTTTTTTGCCCAGCCCTGATGGATAGTAAAATAATGATAGTATGTGTGACTTTAAAGTCCAAACTGCTGTGATGATAGCAGCTTGATTGACAGCTTGGACACCCACCATGCTTGATGGTGGTCCCGCCTCCTCCCATGCCTGAGGAGAAGTTGTATCCAGACCCGAAATTGTTATAGGTTTGATATCCCTGGAAGAAATGTCCTAGACGACAAAAGACTGTTTAGCTAACATCATTGCCCTTTTATGCATGGTGAGATTTTCAGGCTTCTAATAAAAAGAAAGTAATGCTATGTGAAGTGTAATGTTATATTGATATACCTCCTCCTCCTCCTCCGCTGGGACCTCCCCCTGCTGTTGACCCACCCCCTCCTCCTCTAAACATGCCTCCAGCTCCGCCTCCGGCTCCACTGTAGTCCTGGAAGTTTGGCAGAGTCTTCTGTCTCTTTCTCTGGACTTCTTCTTTGTCTAAAAACAGTTTAGAAGAGAAATTCCATGACAAGAGTAAACATATGGTGTATGGCTGTAACTAACGATTATTTTGGTAATTGAGTAATTGGTCAATACTTATGGCAATTAATCGAGTAATCGGATAAAAATGAAAATAGACCCAAGAAATAAAAAAAGTGAAAAATAGACCTAAGTGCAAAAAAGTCTCACTAGACATCTAAAAGCTTTGGACCCTGTTATATACACTATTTTTTTGGTTCTGTCTTATGACAGTTTATTGCAATTTTTGTCGTAGCTTTTTTAAATCCTAAAAAAAAAAAAAAGTCTATGTTGCACAGTAACAATCAAAGCTTTGTGAAGTTTGTTAAAGACTATACCTATGATCTGTGGATGGTAGGTGAAAGGCTTGGGTTCACTCGTTTCATTGTCGGACTTTCTTTTTAGCTGCACAAACACAGAGATGGGCTTCTGGAGGTTCTGGTCCCGATATTTAGGAGTCTTGAACACAATGGCGAACTAAAGGATTGAATTGATAGGTGGATTATTCATTCCACCAGAACATTGTTTTAAAAATACCATAAAATCACAGTCATCTAAAGTCAAGATGTAACAGTGACAAATAGAAATCAATTATTTAAAAATGTGAATAATATTTCACATTACTGTATTCTAATCAAATACATGCAGCCTCGGTTAACATAACAGACTTCTTTCAAAAACACTTAGAATATGTATAAAGTAAATAGGGTAAATTTTATTTCATGTTGACTTAATAAATCCCCAGAAGCTGTGCTTTACCAACTATTTACCAAAAGAAGTTAGGATTTATCCATAAGGAAACAGACTAAAGAGATCACTAAACCAGAAAGCAAGTCACTGAACATAAAGGATCATGTTTCGACCAGCAGGGTCAAACTGTGGTGGCAGAAGTACAGTGTGGTAGTATGTGGCCGCAGACAAGTTCATGTCCTGACCTGTCTGTGGACGTCAGTGGGGGAGAAATCCCCATAGGCCTCCCAGGTTAGACCTGACTCATCATCTTCATAAAACCGCACCTGGATATCATCTGTCACAACAACAAAAACAAACAATGACATCACATACATTATGAGGAAAAGAAGAAAATTAAATTATTGTGAACCAGCGGGGAAAGAAAGAGGAAATGATCATGACCACACACACACCCACAGAGTACAATTTGAATATCTGTCATCAGCATGCAAGACATCGCTACTTCCGCAAAAGTCATGATTTACCACAGTACAAACTTCATATAATGGCGCAACAGATATGCACATTATGGACACATGATCTAAAAACATACCCAGTCTACGTATCAGATGGAAATACCCTGGTATTTTGATATATACCATGATACCAAATAATTCAAAAACCATATAATAGAATTAGAAAAAACTAGGGCTCATCACGATATGATTCACACTATATGATTGTCATTTAATGTGTTGCATTTTATCACAATATCATAGCTGAATCACAAATGCAAATAATATCAATCTTTTTCCTCATTTTGAAACACTCCAGAGATAGCTGTAAATGTTTCAGAGGATTTAGTGCAATAGTAATGGTGAACGATGTTAATTTTGTATTTTAAGATCATTTATTTATCCTACTTGACTTGTCCATGATGATCCAGTTTTCATCGTGGACGAAGGGAGGAGAAAACAATACGAGTTAAGAGAAATGGAGAGCAAGTTGTTGAAAAACAGACGTATAGTGAACTTTCTTCTGCCGCGTAATTTGCATATGAAAAGGGGAATTCCCTATAGCTGGAAAACTGTAGTGAAAACTTCCTTCAAGAGTGGCAATGTGTGTCCAGCATCTATCACACAAAAACAAGGTGGCTTATCAGCTGTAGGTTAAAGGCTAAACTGTTTGAAGGTGGCTTCATTCAGAAAAATGAATAACATGGCTTGTTCAACTTTTTCCGGATCCCAAAATCATTTATTCTACTCCATTATACCCTGGCAGTTCTCTTGAAATCATTCTTGTACCAAAAACAGTCACTATTTAGATCACTATTTAGATTAGGGCACTAAAAGTAAAGTGAAAATAAGCATTTTCTATTTTAACTTATTCCTATGATGGCAAAACTGAATTTTCAGTAGCTATTGTTTCAAATATTAATTATTATGAGGAATGTAAAACTCCGGGTGTGTGTGTTCACTGCTGTGTGTGTGTGCACTTTGGATGGGTTAAATGCAGAGCACGGATTCTGAGTATGGGACACCATACTTGGCTGTATGTCATGTCACTTCACTATACAGCAATTTTGTTTTAAATATATATTCTTTGATTAATAGAAAGTACAAAACACCATTTATTTAAAATCTTTTTGCAACAGGAAAAAAATGTATGCTCTCCACTAATGTCCTTAAAGGGGTCATATGATGCTGCTAAAAAGAACATTATTTGTTTATTTGGTGTAATGAAATGTGTTTATGCGGTTTAAGGTTCAAAAAACACATTATTTTCCATATATTGTACATTATTGTTTCTCCTCTATGCCCCCCCTTTCTGAAATGCGTTGATTTTTATTTTTTTCACAAAGCTCATCGGTCTGAAAAGTGAGGTGTGCTCTGATTGGACAGCTATCCAGTGCATTGTGATTGGATGAATGCATCAAGCGTGTAATGGAAATTAGGGCTGCACGATGTGTTGTTTTAAGCATCGATATCGCGATGTACAAATCCACGATAGTCACATCGCAGGATGTGCGATGTAGGCTGTCATAGTTGATCCGTTATTCATCAACTGTATCGGCCAGAGAGCGCGCGCACGCGCGCGAGAGAGAGAGAGAGAGAGAGAGAGCGCGCGCGCAAGAGAGCAAGTGTCTCAGCTGCGTGTCTGTTTTTAATTCGGCTCCCATGTTAACAGGTTAGAGCTTGTAGACTACATGCGTGAGACAAGACGCGTGCATGCTAGAAATAGAACCGACGCCTATTTTTCACGTGACACGCAAGCGTGCTGGAAGCGTTTCCAGGCAAAATACAATAGGAAAATATGTTTATATGTCATTTTGTACACAGATTCATATTAATTAATGACACTTAGATGTTTGAAAGTCTATAGGTTGACATATATTCAGATATAAATGTAATTTAAAAAGTAAATGAATAATTATTGATTTTCAAATATTGCACCTGTCACCTAGCCTGACTACGTCAGACTTCCTAGATGCTAGATGCTAAGCACCGAGTTTTAAATTGTAGGTTAGAGAAATCGAAAACTGAAACGACCGCAGAAATGGGAAATGAGACACGGGATGCAATTCGCTCTGTTATGGAGAACATTCAACTCTTTTTCAAACTGAAGCCAGAACAAGAAGAGTGTTTAACAACAGGTTTACAGTGGAAGTTCAATCATAGATTTGAGTTCGATGCATGATGTCTGTGCTTCGATGCGGCTGTACAGGCGCATAACATACGTCATAACTAAACGTATCTGATTGGCTTACGGTAACCAATGATTTTAAACTTCAGACAAGCGCCCCCTAGCGAGAGAGAAAACACTTCTCTATTATGTCATTCCAGACTCTGTCTACGAAGCAAAGTGAAGTAGCAGAGTCTGGTATTACCAGGCTACCTGTCATCGGCATGAGAGAAAGAGCGCGCGCAGAGAGAGAGAGCCCCGGCCGCATGCTAAATGTCTTCAAACAACACAAACGCTGTCTTGCTCTCTCTCCCTCACGCATATTAATCAATTGGTGTCGATGTTTAAATCATTTAAAATGAGAATGTAAGTGTGCTCACCCCCTTTTTGTTTGTAAGAAAAATCGTGCCCAATATCGTGCAGCCCTAATGGAAATGTTACGCCCCTCACACTGTGATGCAGTGTCCCGGCACGACAAGACAAAAACAATAAAGCCCATTACAAACAAGGCATTTGTTGCATCCAGTGGGACCATAAATACTGATTATAATGACTTACACTTTCTTATTACGTGTTGCGTATCGCGCTGCGTTAACATAATATCATGTCTGCATTTGTGATCTGCTCTAAACTCATGTTTAAATCATCAGTGGCAAATCCTTAACATTGTAAACATGCTTACACACTGTGTGTCAAAAGCACCAGACTGTCCATGCAAATATGGAACTGCTCCACTTTATAGAAACAGGCACTGGTTTCAGGGGTTCCCCTTGCAGATAATAAAAGCGATGTGATTTTTTAACGGTGATTTGGCCAAATTGATTATCTGCGTGTGGTTTTCTCTCGAAGTGGTTGGATGGATGGCTTCTTTCTTTGCGTGAACATTCGGGCGGTGTTATGCAAATCTTCCCACATCGTGACGTAGACATGTGGGGGCATGTTTAAACGAGGCGTTTTAGGGGGGCATGGATGAGTCTCAACTTTTACAAAGAATATCTCTTTGGATTTGTTGCTTTAGTGTTTGCAACTTTTTTTAGATCTTCTTTATGCACTAAGAGCTTGTATCACTTTAAAGAGAAAGGAAAACTTGAAATCGCATCACATGACCCTTTTATTTCTGGTCTGCAATAGCAGACTGTTATGATATTGCTTTCTGACCTTTCTGGACTTTGTCACACAGCAGATAGACCTCCTCTCCTCCCGTCACACAGCCAGCAGTCCGATCCATCCGAACTATCTTCAGATTGGAGGCATTCGGGGCCTCTAAAAATCCACAAGAGAGACAAAGGCATTAGAAATGAAACAAGTCTTTCGGCTTTTCATTTTTGTGGCGTTTCCTTATTTTCCCTTTCCTTTCTGCAGCAGTCTCGTTTTACAAACATGAACTCTGACAGTGCTAAGAAGAGAGGCAGAACTGGAAACAGAGATTATTAGAAAAGGGAGGGGAAAATGAAAGTGTAGGCCTAGTTTCAGAGAGGAAGCAATACCCGATAGTTCTCGGTTAGAGAGTGAGAGTACGAGTGAGAGAAATGGAAAAAGAAAATGAGAACGAGATCAAGAGTGAGATTACAAAAATATCAATAATTAGCCCCTAAACTCAAAAGCATGTGGCTACTAAATTATACAGATTGGGCTAAAAGCCATAATTTCGAATCACTATGAATTATTTAAGTATGACTAAACAAAAAAGGCAAAAAAATAAATAAAATAGTAAAAACTAAAAACAAAAATTGTTAAATAATGTTAATAAAAGCTATATTAGTATCTCAATTCTACTAACTTAACACTGCTATGGATGCTTTTAGGAGTGTGATGAGATCTCGTAGCACGATATCTCGCGAGATCAGATGTGTCTCGCAAGATCTGACTGGTTAAGCAAGAACGTGATGATATCCTCGCCCAGACCTTTTAAATATATTTGCATTAAACTGGCTCTTTCACCAGTGGTGGTAAGACATTTTATGTTCACATCAGGCAAATGGACGCATAAGCGGAAAAATTACGCAGTGTAACGTTAGTTTTTAATCAGTCATAAAAACGTAATTCTCAGTTTTACGCAGAGTGTCTGGGAATTCGTCAAACTCTGAATTAATTAATCAATCAAAAGTAGGTCATTACACTTAAATCAAATCACAATATGTATCTGTATATATAAAGCAGCAAAAGTCAATATAAATATGAATCCTGAATGTTCTGCGTATCTCTGTTAATGAATGGCGCACGTTTCATTTACTACACATAGAGGTGCGCCTGATGCTCACAGTGATTTCAGCATCTGCGGTCTCACTAAATGAGGAAGGAAACACATGAACAACGTCTCCAAAACTACTCAGAGTAACTTAAGAAGCATTTTACCATTTTATTTGAGTAAAACTAGCTTCATATCACTTACACAGAACTGTAAAGGTATTCGCGGCAACCCGTCAAAATAAAAGTCCGGTACTATTTTTCAATTGAATGTACACAGCCTGCTATTACTTCTACTACTACAAAAATGAAACCAACATTATTGTTTAAGGATTAATCACGAAACATTTCTTCCATGTTTTAATTTTAATAGTAAATCTCCTTTGTTTGCCAAAAAATAAAGTTTTCTTAATTTTCAGTAATTAATTTTTTTTTTAAATTAAATTAATGTTTTATGCCTTCATTGCGATAACCACAAACACAGAATTTCTAAGGAAAAAAAATCATGAGGCTACTTTAAGAAAAAAAAAGAATAAATTAGGTTTTTTATACATTCAAATAGTTAGACATGCTAAAACACAGAATTAGGTAAGAATAAAAATAAAAAGTTTACCCTAAACTTGTACTTTGTTAAACTTTTAATAAATTGATGTGAAAATGTATAAGTTTCATGATTTTTATTAACTAGACATGCTTTTTAATTAATACAATTTAATTTAACTATTAAAAAGGAGTTTTCATTTCAATGGGAAAAAAAGCCACACAGAACTTTTAAAACAGAAAAAAACGGAATTTAGGAAAGAATTTAATGGATTCCATAGGACCCTGTGTCCCTCAGCCTTGCTGCATCACAGTCTCGTGTCTCATCTCATGATAACTGTCTTGTCACACCCCTAGATGCTTTTGATTGACATGGTCAGTAACAAGGAAGATGATACTCACTGCTGTCAAAGATGGGGTCTGAAATGACTGGTTCCAGTCTGCGGGAGAACCCTCCATCACTGTCAGGCAGGAAGGCAGTGAACATGAGCCGTACCACACTCAGATCCATCTCCTTCGACTGATGAATAGATGTACCGCTGATCAGGTTCCTTTCAGCATCTATATATGAACACACAGTCACAATACACCGAAGTTATTTATATTCAACACCTCGAACATTTTCTTAAAAACCTTTCTGTTGACCAGAGCAATGTTAGATCATCAGAAGAATTCTATCCAGAGTGACTTCTTTATAGGGCCAGTGCCCATGGACTAAACTGTCTTGGTACAAAGTGAAAAGTGATTGCTCCTTGAATATCTTGAACTACAAATCCTGACTTGGCCAGCAGAAAAATGGATGGACATCCTGAATAGAGACATAATCTGTCAGGAATATTTCACGCACACATAAACACACTTCTCCTACCTGTGAGTTCTCTGGGCACGCGAACCTCTCCTTGTAGGGCATCTATATCAGGATGGATCGATATACCGTAGTTATACCCCATCCTGTAGGCCTCGATCATCCTCTCTTCCAAAACTTTGCTCACGTGCTTCTTTGTCACATGCAAAATGCCTAAATTAGGAAAACTGTAAAAGATTTGCAAGTGAACATTAATTAGGAGCCTCACTGTCATCGTTGCATGCACTGAGAGTGCTGTTGCTCAGAAGAAAAGCATTCTGAATAACTGGATGTTGAGGGACAAATTCAGACCTGATGCTTGAATCTTTGGGCTGCAAGTCGGCGATGCAGATTCCTTTATCGCACTGTTTGCCCACCAGGCTGTGAGCATGAAGATGGGGCTTTACAGTGTTGGTCACCAGCTGAACTACCACTCGCGCTGCACCCTGGTAGTTACATATCTGGTGTCCCAAAAACAAACAGAACAAAACATTAAAAAGTGGCTCATTTTGAGCTAACTTTAATCTGCCAAAAATAATTACACCTACTGTATATGAAGAGCTAATTTGCAAAAACGGATAACTCCATTTCTTTTTTTTTTATGTTCAGAAATTGTGTTTTTTGTATTTATTTATATTCTATAATGTAAAAAACATTAATAAAAAACAATTATTTATAGATTATCAATATTATTTTATGATAAATAATACATTAATTTATACAATTGACTGTGAAATAATATTTATTTAAATAAAACAATATTATACACTAAAATTATCGTACATATTTCAAATAGGTAGGCTATATACAATCTGAAGTATTTGTGTAGCAGTTCCGCAAATACTTTACATAAAGTCTAAAAGGCAAACCAGAAGCCATTAAGGGCAAAGGAATGTCACAGGTATGTTGATCTCATTTTGGTGGGGGAAATCCCAGCATTCACAGGGAAAGTGGGTGGAGCATTTGTGGACTTTTCCACAACATAATTTGGCCATTCTTATCAACAACATCCTCAACACACAGAAGAGCTAAAATAAAAGCTAAAAATGCCACAGCAGACTGGATTACAAGCAAATCCCAAACATTAATAAGAAAAGACTTAAAACGGGCAATTCGTGACTCATATGACAAGGTGTGTGGTTTGACTGCTTCTATGGGCCAACTTCAAAGATGGCTCATAAGACACTTTCTCTGGGACGAAATGACTCATCCTCATAGCAATATCAACCCCCAGAAAAAAATACCCAGCGAATATCAAAGAATGAACACGAGCCCCTCTAGAAAAACTGTTTGATGATATCATGAAAGCAGTGATGCCACGCATGAAAACATACATGTGCATCCATACGTGAATAATAATCCTCCATCTCACCCCTTCAGATCCGGCTGAGAGTCAAACAAAACGAAAAACAGCTGCTGAACAGTCAACGTGCTGAATGGGCTACACATGAGCTAATTTCCTCCTACTGTGAGCAATGATATAAAAATTCATCAACCTGGAAATCCCTACAATAAACCTGTATACTCATGGCAGAATGATAACTAAACATCCTTATAGTCGACCATGTTAAATACTAACATGAAAATCATAGGGAAGCCCATTCCCAGCGCTTGAAATAACCAACACTGACGATTTCAAACAAAAACTGTATTACTAGATACAGTATAGGTTGTGGTCAATCTAAATACTTCGCCGAGAAGTTATTTTTCAATATTAGCACCACTAGCAATGGAAATTCATGAACTTTGTTATGTTTCCTCTTCCTCCACATTCAAATAAAGCTGGTTTTGGATTAAAGGGAAAGAAGAATTTAGCAAAACACTTTACAATAAGGTTGATTCATGTTAATGAAAAATAAACATCAATTAATTAATTAACGTTTAAACGTGTTAATTTATATTTGTTTGTACAGTTTGGTGCTGATCAAAGGGTGCATACAACTTCAGCAATTTCAGCGCTGACTAATAATAATGCTCTGATTGGCCATTGCTTTCAGAAGGTCAACAGAAACGTGTGTGATTGGTTATAATGCTCAACACTGCAAAGAAGAAAAAAAAAAAACACGTAAAAAGAAATCTGATGCAACCTGAGCAAATCTAAATTTACTACTGCAACACTTTTCATTTCATTTTTACATTTATCTTTAATCAAGCCTGCTTTAATAATAATTGCATAACTAATAATAGCATTTTTTCTCTTTCATCTTAAATTTGAGGAGCATTTATGCCCCATGCCCGTTTCTATTTCTGACCCTGATCTGTTAATATTATTTAATGGACTTAAGCAGACATTGTATTTTTATTAACACACATTAACATTAATGAATCTTCTAACAAATGTATTGCTCATTGTTATAGTAAATGTTACTCAATGCATTAACTAATGTTAACTAATGACTAACCTTCTAATGTAATTCATTTAAAAAAAAAAGTCAGATATATTTCAACATTTACTTTTGATTCAGCTCAATCAAGTTTAATTTTTGACCTTTGCATTAAAAGGTTTTTGGCAACTTGGTTTACACCAAATGAAAGACATTTTATCAAGAACTTGGAGCCTTAGTAAAGCCCACACTTAATCGGAGGTGTATGTGCAATGTACACACACACACATCTCTTTAATGTGTGTTTGTGTGAGCGGCATGTCAGAGTATGTCGGAGCGAGAGGGGGCGAGCTGCTGCACACTTCGTTTCCCATCTCTGACACCACATTACATAGAACGAGTCTTCCCACTAATTACCCCAGTGACACACTGAGGAAATTCCCAAACGCTCTGCCGTCATGAAGGAGAGCGTCGTAATAGAGAATAGAGTCCTCCTTTAATTACTTTCCTTTCTTTCCTTGTTTTGTTTCACTGACTTTCTCAACCTTCAGCCACTGTGATCCCAAAATAAGTGACCTGGCACAGAACGGCAGTTGTAAGAGACAGCAGCTACTATTTTTAGCTGTGTGCTCCAGCAAATATTGCATCATTGGGATTTATCATCTGATGGAAAAGCTGCGATATCAGACAGCTCGCTCTCTCTCTAGATCTCAAAACTAGGCAAACTAGTTTTCCTGAAGGAAATACCAATGCTTGCAAACTGGCGAAAAATAGGGCAAAAATTTTATTATTTTTTCAGGAATGGTGACCAAGGGCTGTCAACTTTTAAAAAATGACAATTACTCCAAGTCTTCTGAAGCCAACATTCTGCAAGACATCTCGTGTGTTCCACTTAAGAAAGATAGATAAACAGGTTTAGAAAGCATAAAAATTTGGTAAACTATTCTTTTAAAGCTTTAGGTTAGCATGTAAGCATACAGATCATAAATAGAAGAATTCATAATTCGGCTGGCAAACACTATGATGACATCATTCCTGTCAATTACACAATGTGAAGCCTCTTATGCTCACTAAACTTTTATTTGTTTGATCAAAATACAGTGAAAACAGTGAAATATTGTGAAATATTATTATAATTGAAATGAACTGCGTTCTATTTTAATATATTATAACATGTAATTTAATCCTGTGATGGCAAAGCTAAATTTTCAGCTGTCACATGATCCTTATTTTTATTAATAATGCACCCTTGCCAATTAAAATTATTGACAAAAAAATATAAATAAATAACAAATAAAATCTGTACACTTTTGAACGATAGTGTTAAATCAAAGGGAGATTTTTATGCTTTATTATTTCATTAAGAAGCTAAAGTCTGCCAAGACCAAAAAATAAGTAACAGCCTGTTCTGTTTGATTAGCATTTGTAAAAGGAAACAGTAGAAAATATGTTTATCCTCTTAATCTAAATCCTATTGCATCAACCAGAAGCGAACTGTAAGAGAATGGTTTCTTTATCTCAGGGCATCAGCAGAGCTCTGTCTTGTTGAACCTACCTTCACTTGTGGGTAAGACTTCCTGTTCTTCTCACTGGAGGCCCCTGGGAGTCCTCCGTGGGAGGGGCCTTCACATCCATAGCGGAACCTGAAGCCCCTCTGGAAATTACAATGTCAGATTAATATTTGGCTATAATGAGTTTGTTTATTTCACTACCCGCTGCCAGAGTTACCAGTCTCTTCTGAGCAGTCGTGCTATAACAGTGTGTTTAGCTTAACACATTAGGAAATTTACTTGCAAAAGCATGAGAACAACTTGAGAACTAGTTCAACTCATTTAACAAGAGCATTTGCAAAAATATTATGTGCATTACCTGCTTTGGTTGTTCGACGATTCGTAAATAAGGACCATCGACTGCTAAAGAGGAGATGCAAAAAAGAAATAAATCCACTCTTAAATGAAATTCCCTCGTCAGTTCTTCTGTTAATCTTCCACACAGCACTCGCTCTCAAGTATCATTCACACTTTCACATCTTTACGCTTACTAGATCATGACTGGTTTTGAAACAGAAAACCTATGACATCGTTTAGCATCATTTATGCCAAAATTGATCCGGAATGTCTGAATGCGTCATATAAAATTTGTGAACTGCAGTGAATAACAATTCAAATCTGTTCTTCACACAAAGTGATCAAAAGGTTAAAGGGCAGCGTGAACATTGTGCCAAATATCTCCTTTTTTATTTTATGACAAAAAGGAAGTTGTATGCTTACAATGTCAGTGTCACACTGCACTGCAAACAGAAAGAAGCAAACTTGACTCGCTGAAAAGCTATTTAATTCAATCAGGTGTTGGAAAATCAGAAGGATCAGAATTCAGTCTCGCCATGCAGACTATCTGGCCATCAAGCATATCAGAGTATTTGCTGAGAGGTGGGTGTTCTGCAGATATTTCAGGGCCAAAGCTCTCGCTGCACCACGTGTTTCCACCGAAGTGTAAGCCTCTTCCTCTTCCTGTGCACACAAGGACTGAGACCACATCCTTGGTGAAGAGCAGCTAAAACAATCAGCTAAGATATTCTTTACTCGATGAGGTGTCTCATGTCTAAAGCAAATATCTAAACCACAGGTGCACTGAACTCAAGATAGCAAAAAATTATTCAATTGTCAGATTGAACACGCCAGATCAAAACGCAATATGTAATGTAATGTAGCATTACATCAAATGCTTATCAATGGATCCTCTGCAGTGAATGGGTGCTGTCAGAATGAGAGTCCAAACAGCTGATAAAAACATAACTATAAGCCACACGACTCCAGTCCATCGATTAAGGTGTTGTAAAGTAAAAAGATGCATGTTTGTAATAACAAACCCATCAAGATTTTAACTTCATTTCTAACTACATTGTTTCCAGCTAAAATATAAGTGCTCTATCCACAATATTGCTTTCTCTGGAGAAAAAAAAAAGTCATCTCGCCTGAATCAGGGGAGAAATTGACCATTCTGAACAAATATTTTGATGGATTTTGATGTGAAAGGACAACACGGTACCTGGAAGAAGCGTTATCATGGACGATTTTAGCCAGAAGGACCAATTTAATGTTTGATTGAACCTAATTTCTTACAAACACACAGCTGTTCACTTCACAAAATGTTGGACAGATTGATGAACCGTCATGTTGCTTACTTGTGGATTATTGTGATGTATTAATCAGATGTTTGCCCTCTCATTTTGGATAACATCCATTTATTTCATGAGATCAATTGGTGAGAAAGTGACATAATGCTACATTTTTAATTCAAAGACTGAAGCACAGTGTCATTTTTCTAAATATCACAGAAGAAAGTATGCCATACAGGTTTGTAATTTAAATTTTTGGGTGAGCTATCCTTTTAAGTGTGCCTTTTTGATAGTGTTTCATTCAAAGTAAAGGCACATATTTAACCAAAACTGTATGGATTTACAAAGTTTTACTGTGCTCAGGAAGATCAAGCACACGTGTTCAAAGCTGGCAGCCTCAAAACTGCACTTATCTCAGAGAGGTTTCTCACACAACCACATGGCGGTGAAGAGCTGTTCATGGTTTTCAGTCGGGTCTCTGCAATCCAATGAGGAAGTGAAGTGTGAAGGAAAAAATAGATCAGCTCCTGTATTGTCATCCCACACAATATATGAATGACTGTGTGTGTGTGTGACATCACTGAACCAAGGAATGAAATGTTTCTGGGATTTTCTGTCTCCACTTCTCTAGAAAGGTTCATTGGATAAGACCTCTTACTGAAACTTACTGCAGGGTGATTGTTTCTTAAAGGAATAAAGCAAGAAGAAAAAAGGCAAACGAAGGCTCTTTACCGCATTCATTCTGCAAAGTTCAGCAAGTTATCTCATTGTCAGTTCGCCGTGATTTTGCCAAGTAAGACATGTTCCTGGATCAACATTATTGTCCAAAAATATAGACTCAACCCAATCCCTACCCCTAAACCTAAACCTACCCATAATTTATTCCTAAAATCAGTGTGAAATGACAGCTGATTAACAAGAGTGTAGAAGCATCTAACCCTGATTGTAAGCCTAAAACAGATATTTCCTGAAAGGTTATATCTCAAATCGGATTGGTTGATTGGAATGTTGATTGAACAACGAATCAGAAAAACTCAGAGAAGACCTTACCTGTCCTCATAACATTATTGTTGTGGATGCCCGGAAACGGTGTCGGGTCCATAGTCATCCATATTGAGTCGTCTCTAAATGGGTCGATTTGGCCCATGTACTTCAGTGACAGAATAAAAAATTAAAAAATGAGACACACATGCAATTATGACAGTTTTGAATGCTTTACATTTAACTTCAGCAAACAGTGTGCTTTATAAACAGCTCAATGACTTTGTGACAGAGGGTTTTTCAGTGTTACATTAGGACAGAGTCTGAATTTAGGAGTCAGATTACTAGCACAGGTGTAAAATGCATCTCTGTAATCAGTGGAGACAGACAGGCAGTAATATGATTTTGCGATATATGAAGACATAAAACTGAACAAACAGTAATTTGTATAGCTTCATTCGGTGCTGTGTGAAGGGTGAATCGCAACCACAAAAGGCAAGAAAAAAAGAAAACCTCCTTAGCTTTCTAAGAGACACTTCCTGTGTGATGCTGTGGTATTTACACAAATTAATATGTCTTGTATCAAATTTAATCATTTACTATCAGGCTTATATGCCTTCAAAGGCCTACATCTGTTAGAAGCAACACAAAAAAGAGCTCTGAGGTTCATATTTATCTTTTGGAGATAACTGCAAGGCATGAGCTCCATGCTATCTTCTGCCATATCACGATAATAATCA
Source organism: Carassius auratus (assembly GCF_003368295.1). Lineage (NCBI taxonomy): Eukaryota > Metazoa > Chordata > Actinopteri > Cypriniformes > Cyprinidae > Carassius > Carassius auratus. The sequence continues at coordinate 17,703,122 of NC_039256.1, forward strand.
TTTTCATAAATAAATGAGCAGCTAGTAACAGAAGCTTATAAAGTCAACATGAAATCAAAGCTGACCCGTTACTTCATGGTCTTACAGTTGGCACCAAAACACTCAGGATTATGTTAAATTGCTTTTATTAAAATTGGTTTCGAATGACAAATGTTACTTTAGACACTAGGAAACATTTCCTCACCTCTGTATGGTATGAATCCTCTCCAGCCATGATTCCTGTGAAGAAAAGTAAAACAGATTATTTCACAGGTCATGGTCGTATACTTATTCAGAGAGTGACCAAAAGTAGTCAAACACTGAAAATATAAAACATTTAGAAAATATGAAGGGAAGTGAAAGGTTTTGTTCATTAGCGATTTATTTTTTTTGACCGAATCTTTTAAGTGAATCGTTCTCGTTCACGTTACATGACGAAGACAGTCACTCCGCATAGAAGCAGCTTTTCTGCTTTCAAAGATTGAATATAGTGCACGTACTCAGGTGTAGTGTTTAAATCAATACGCCTTTGAATTATTATTTTTTATTTTATTTTTATTTTTTTACTTAACAATCGAGCTGCTAACTTGACTTGTTCATTCAGTTCGTTAACGAACGACATCTTCAACAAACTAATGGAATAAAAAATCTTTCAGTTCGTTGTATGAGACAAGGCGGCGGCAAAAGCATTAAACGTGTGTAAATGTGAATAATGGCAATGATAAGAAAGATTAGTCAGTCTTTTCATAGCTATACAAATTTCGCAAAAATAATAAAAGCATCCGTTATGTTGTAATTTGTAGGGAATCGGTTGAATGAAAGATCAAGTGAATCACTCACAGCTGAACAAACAAAAAAAATCGCATTTTTATTCGCCACCTACTGGTGCTGTGACCTGCAGAAACGAATCAGTCAGCAAATAATTCAAAACATTTGAGTAATTGTATGGACCAGAATCCCAACCACTTTACCACGTCTTAAACACTGAATGACAACAAACGCAGAGTCGCAGACATCTATTTAACAGATGTAATGCTAACTAGATTAATCACTTCGTGTTTGGAACATCAGAAAGGGACTGTTCGAAAAGAACTTCTATTATAAACAACTCCGGATGTTCGGACCGAACGCGCCTCGATGCCCAAATATACTGTATTCTTACATTTTGTCACACAACCAGCATAACACTTGTCAGTCACTCAAACTTCCGAGATATTAAAACTTTCTACGGTCTGATCCTGACCGAATTGAAACACATTACTGTTCACGACAAGCTGTTAGTAGCCTACTCACCCAAAACAACTTATCAAAAGTCCTCGATAACTGAAATGTGCATTTGGCCTCTGAGGCAGAAGTAGGAAGTTCAGCAGCAGCACTTGATACAAACTATCAAAACAACCTTTAGATGGCAACATGGGCAACTCACGGACAACAAGCATGGCTGGATCTACGAGACTGCTTACCTTTCCTGATAGATATCCGAGATTCAGAATCAACATTAAACAGCTGGGATTTGGGATTCAGAGTCAAGTTTTCTTATTCGTTACAGTTTATTTCTCCATGTTGCGCGGAAGTCAACTAATGTAAGCTGATAGAAAGTCAGTTCAAGGCAGGTTCCTTATTCCGGATGATTGTTGCGTCTGCTGACATGGATAATGCAGAATATCCACCAAGGTTAAACGGCAGATCGATCAATCGATTTTAAACGCCTGTCGCGAGTGGTCACAGTAAATCATGTCGAGATCTACGCGAGCGTTTGAATAGACAGCTTGACTTCCTTACTGGAAATTCCCTGTGATGTAACATGTTCGACATGTCTTGCTCTCAAAAACGTCCTCTTGCGCCCACTATAGGCTAGTACCAGTACTTGAACACCAAAACAAAAAGAGGCTAAAATTGTTTTACAGTTCTGGCCAGCTGATTCTGAAGAGTTTGCGAGCACATTAAGATCAAGACCATTTTAGATCAGCGAACAAAAAAACTAATAAATAAAAGTGTGAATTAAGCAGCAATTACTATTGACTAGTAAATATACTGTAAAACTAGCTCTTGTAATTGGATTGTGTAATCAGATTCTACAAAGTAGGCTATTTGTAATTATATAATTTTAATTCTTCTAAATTCTTATTCTAATGTCTCTTATGAATGGGGTAATGATCCATTGGCTCCAGATGTCAGAAAAGCAGCCTGTACATGGTTGAATAATCTGAGCACAGCTGTCTGAAGCTCAGGTGTTCTGTGTTTCAACATTTCACCTAGAATGCTGTCAGAATCACAAGATTTCTTACATTTTTGGCTTTCTAGTTAGTTTGTAATTTCTTTATATGTGATTGGGAAGTCAAGTGGATTTAGATTATTTTAAATACATTTGTAGATTTTGTTTGGCCATTGGGTTGTTTTGGTGGGATTCCTTTAAAATGTTTCCATCTTGTTTGTAGGTCTTACGGTTTAGTTGTGCTCAGATTATTCCACATATCGCAGAACTGATTTTGATTTATTGAATGTTCTATTTCTGGTTATCTTTTGGTCAGATGGTGTTGCTTTTTTTGCTATAATTGTGTCTTTGTATTGGTTTAGTTTTGAACAGCATTCATCTCTTACGTCGGTGTTGTATGGTTCTTTATGTTTCAGATCTGATGATTTTCTAAGTTGTTTTCTTAATGTTTTGCAAACCATTTTTCAGCTTTTGTTGTTTTTTAATGTTTTTTTTTTTTGCCTTTCCTTTTCAAGTCACCTATATATGCTGCTTTTTCAAAATATTTTATTGATTTAATTTGTAGCCAAATTAACACCATCTTTAGTTGTTTCACGTTTTTATTCATAAATATAGTGAATACAGTAGATTCTTAAGTTCATTAGAATTCAGGGCTTGGATGATTTTTTTGGATGTAAGTGCACTATCTGGAGTCCATTTGTATCTCTGCCGGGCCTGATACATTTAGCAGGAGTGTCCTATGATCCTGCCATTAAGGAAGCACATGCCTAAAGCACGGCAGAGGTGCACTAATTCTGAACCATTTTTATATACAGTTTGGATACCCGGTCTTCTCGAAATGATGCTAACCACATAAAAATTGTATTGTGTTTGTGGGCAGGCAAGTTATTGACCTAAACCATTGGCAGACATTATGCAAATGCATTACTTCCTGACATAGGGCAGGAACAGAATAATTTTCAAGATATTATCTTTATTTATCTTTTATCTTAATATTTTATTAAGACTTTATCTATCATGCACTGTCGGCTTCACAACTTTGCAGATAGTTTATGTTCACATACAGCTACATAACAGTACATGAAAGTTAATAGTTGAAAGGGCATAATAGCGGCACTTTAAAATAACTTATAAGAATTAATGCTTCAAATTAACCCTTTTTTAATGTTAAGGGATTAAAAAGCTCAATAAATTGTGCTTACTGAACATGGACACTCCTCTCTACATTTGTCCACATATACAGTACATCAATGACAGCATCATTGGTAGTGGAGGGTTCAAGCTGCTATTCACCTCACCAATGGGGGTTCCTCCTTCAGATAACTAATAATAGTCCAGAAATGGTTGAGAGATCTCAGAGAGATCTAGAAACCTGTCGAACAACTACAGTGTCAAATTCAGTTCATTCACTTAATGTACCTTAAAGCACCAGATTAATATCCCAGACATCATGACACACAATACATCTTAAGCTAAAATAGCTTGCCATAAGACACTGAATACAGTGAACTGAATCAAGTACACTTGTGATAATAAGCAAGAACTTCACTCAGTGGCACTGCAGAGGGAAACACCAAATGATAGTTTAGCAACTTTATTAAGCAAACAAAATGAACAGCCAGTAGAGCTATTAGTTGATCGGTCATCCATTGAGAGCTTCCAATCACATATATTCAGTGCAGTGAGAGAACAGTGTTTAGGAGGATAGACAAACTAATAGCTCCCCATTCGAAAAACATCAAAAAGAGGAGAGAAAAGGAGTAACAAAATAAGTTCTCAGACTCTAAAAGTGAACATGTATTCGCTTAACATTGTCTGCAGATATTCATTTTGGCAGACCACAGACCAGTTACTTGTTCCATTAACATGCAAAATATATGTTTTTCTGTAACTGCTGATACAATGACATGACTGATTTGGTAAGAAACAGTCAGTTAGAAGCAAGGATATATTTCACAGACCATAGTTCTCATTGCTATTGTAAAAGCATATAAAAACATGAAGGCCAACCGAGCAACAGATTGACTTTGAGGTACGCTGGCACCTGCAGAATCGTTGTTTCTTTTTTCTAAAGTAGCACCTCTAGCCAGTGGCGTGAGTCAGAAGCGTTGGATGGTTTCACCTTAGTTATGTTTTTTTTTCTTTTTCTTATCTCAATAAAAAATGGCTGAGCTCGTAGTTAAACATGCTTCTTCGACACGAGCATTTTTCTGAACATAAAAGTTGGTGATCTTTGAAATGTCGTGTTCTTTTTACAGCATGTGAATGAAGGTTGAAGAGGGGTCAAAATAACCGAGCAGAACTGATATGGTCTGAATACACGGGGAACTGTCAATTCATTGAGGGGAAGAAAAAAAAAAAAAAAGTATAGCTTTTTTCCAGCTATACTGCAGATTTGTTTGATGTTCTTCAGGTATCACATGGCATACTTTTGAGTCCATTCCCGAGCTATTCTGTTGTACCTGTGTGAGAGAAAGAGAAAGAAAGAGAAATGAAGTGTGGCATTGGTGCAAACGCTGTTGCAGAGGCAGTGTCACACATGCTGGGTAAGTGGACAGTCTGCCAACTTGGCTCACACCAAAATAAACTGCAGAAACGGCTCAAGGTCAAACACAGTGGCATCCTCTTCACATCTACACTGCAACTCAAAACATTACTTCTCTTATTTGCTTTGGTGATAATAAAAGCCTGAACGGTTTACTTCAACTAAACATGTGATAAAACCATTCAAATAAAAAACTGGCTTGTATGTCTGAGAGCCACAAAATTTCTATACACTTTTTCCAGTGGACTTTTCATAGAAACAAATTCATGGAAATGAATTAATTCACAAGCAAATTAATAATGCAAAAATAAAGATTTTGCTGGATTTTTTTTTGAGTTATGAAGTTGCAAACATGTCCCATGCACAATATAAATTTTAGTAAACAAAAGAAAAAATAGTCAAAATAAAATGAATGAAATTTTTTTTAGGGATGTACGATAAATATCGCCCGATATTTAATGCATATCTTGTCAGTAATGCCAGTGCTTGCATTCTTTTTCTCATACTGAACCATGATATTTAACATATCTGCATTACTGCAAGGGTAGGTTTAGGGTTGGGGTAGGTGTAGATTTGAATAAAATACAATCTAACAGGTAGAAAAAAAAATGTATTGTTGGTTTCCTGTAGCCGTATCCCTTCTAGCTACAACCGTGAATATAACACATAATAACTGTATTTGCATTTCTGTAAGGGTAGGTGTAGATGTTAATAACCCATACATTTACAGGTAGCATTTTTCATTGTCGAATTGTCCAACCCACTGTTTTAATGGGAGGTAGCAAAATCTGACAGGGTAAGACAAATCGACAGAACTGCGGTTCTGTAATCAGTTGTAAATCTCTACACGCGTGTGATTTACCACTGATTACAGAACTGGCGTTACTGACAAGATGCAGATTAAATATCGTGTGATATTTACCATGCTTCCCTAAAATCTTTTACCAGTTATACACTACCATTCAGAAGATTTGGGGTCATTGAGATTTTATGTTTTGAGAGAAATCTATTATTCTTGGTTAGACTTTTTCTTTCTGAATGATAGTGTTTTTTTCATGTTATTATCCCATTTTAAAAAGCTGCATCCAGTTATGAAGACCATCAATAACATAAGTGCATCCAGTAGTAGGAATGCCAACCAGTGACCAATGGTACTGCAACCTGGTGATGTCTAGAGATTAGTAGGCCTTTCATGCTCACACAAAGACACTCTCCCATGATGCCTTGCTCACCTTAACCCCTATAACGTGGCATATTTCTCTGTCCATTCCCTGGCTAGTTTATTATACCTAAGAGGAGACATCAAACTAGCAATTCACACTACTTAAAAGGTATCCCTATTATTCACACCAGCTAAAGAATAATCAGCCTAGATTAAAACTGTTGTTTTTTTAATATAGAATTTTTAACATTTTATTTTTGAGGATTAAGACACAGATATACTTACTTTTCATTGTCTGTTTTATAGATACGTGCTATCTCTGGCACTAATGGATCATCTGGGTTTGGATCACATAACAGTGAGCAGATGGACAATAGAACTGCAACAGAAAGAAGAGGAGAGATTGGCACATGGCATAAACATTATCAGTGCACATCTTGGCGATCCCATTAAAAGACTTTAAAAAAATAAATAAAAGAAAGGTACATTCAATGCTCTTGTTTTCTGTTGGCTCACCTTTAGAGATAGTTAACGCAGGAGACCACTGTGACCTTAGAATATCCAAACAGATGCTGCCATTACTGTTAATATTTGGGTGATAAATTCTTGTGGTGAATGCAACCTATAAATCAGAGAGTGAAACAGACGATCAGACCACGTACATTTCAAACCTAACACTGATATTGCACTGCACATCTTCAGAATATCAGCAGGTATGTGCAACAAAAACTGCTGGGGATGCTAAATATGATCTCAATCTCAATCTTACAGCTAAAATAACTGGTAGGTTGTTAAAATAGTTAATTATTCTTGCCTTAGGTGGTTTGAAAGGGTAATCTGTAGGAAAATGAATGGTCAAGAAAAACACACCCCCTTGATATGGACTGTCATTCTGTAAGGAAACGACAGGGCAAAATTACTTGACAATGCAGTAGTAAAACAATGCAGATATCACATGCAAATAAATGTCACAATTCATCATTAATATGTATATGCAAATAAGAACATATATCCACTTACGGGTCCCATTATTGTTGCTTGCCAGTGAAACACTGCACATAAAGAATAAGAAACGTCTCATTAATTGAGTTCAGTGACATGCTCTGAGGCAGGTAATGAAAACGAAGGGCAAAATAACTCACAGTCATCTCCAACCGGTCCTGCTGAGCACTGTGCTGGAGGGTCCCGGCCCAGATCAGTCAGTTCCTAGAGAGAGAGAGAGAGAGAGAGAGTGAGGATGCATCAGTAGTGCACAGTATTATTCCAAAATAAACAGTGGGCATCCAATCAACTATGTCGTCTTTGAGCCATCCATACAGCTTCTATACATCTCATTCTTGAAACAAAACATCTAAATGAAAAACTAAAATATTTTCTCTATATATCTTTACAGACAAAAAAAAAAAAAAAAAATGACAGAATTATATAAAGCTAGTTGGAGCGAAATTACTTTAGGAATCTGATACATCCTGCATTGTGTGACATCCTATACTCAACTAAAACAGTTTTAAGGGAATTCGGTTTTAAAAATCATCATGTGCTTTTATAATTCTTTTACATGCAGATTCATAACCTTCTATTATTTGAGAGACTGCGTTGAACTTGCCAAAAAATGACAACATTTTGTGTCACATCACTGGGCCATTTGAAACCCGTGTATAACCATTTTTTCTTGAATAACTAATAAACTGCTTGGTTTTAAGCAATCTATGTAAGCAATACACAAGACAATGGAAGCTTGTTTCTTGATTTAAAATAATGAAGAGGTAACTGTAACCCTTTTTCTTTTTTTTTACTCCGAGTTTATCACACTTCAGAATTTCAAGATTTGAAATATAAATAGTCATAACTGCATTTATATAATTATATACATAATTATTAATTGTATTATTAACTTAGAACTCAGTAACATTTGCTATTTTGTGGTGGGAAAATAAAAAACAGAATTGTGAAAGAAGGTTGTGAGATGTAAACCTAGAAGTCAGCAGGGAAAGGACAGAATTGCAAGATATAAGATCAGAACTGCATAATGTAAACTACACACACACACACACACACACACACACACACATATACATTACATTTAAGCAGGATTCTATAAAAGAAACTCTCAGTACAAACGTTCAGTCATCATGGTGGGTATCAAACAGCTGGTTCGTAATGTTATGCAGAAAATGACTAATTTAAAATGTAGGTTTTTATGCCACTATCAGGGCATGAGTGAGACATGACACCAGTTCTAATGCCTCAATTGTATCATACTCTGATAGATAGACTTTTAATTTGCTGGATGTGCAATCTGATTTTGTCTTCAAGTACATTATCATTCATTGTGTCATTTAACTGGTTCTATTAAAATCCCCATTTAGACGCAAGCAGCTGAAATCTAAGATGTCTCGGTAGGAAATAGACTTGATCCAGATTTTACACTGATGCATTCATCTCCCAGACAGATAACGCAATTCATGAACTGTCACAAGATGGCTCGTCTGTCCCAGAGGCCCAAACTGTTGATTCGGGAGAACAATCAAAGTGGAGACTCAGTGGACAGACACATAATCCTATTATTTCACTCACTCTCTCCCTCACTGATCTGAATACTGACAGCTCTCTCCTCTCTGGAAAAACCACAGGCAGGAAACAACAGTACTGTCATCTTCTGAATGCAACTTTACGAAGCACATCATCAGAGGCTGATTGAGCTAAATGTTCTTTCAGCTTCCTCACAGTCACCTAAAAGCCACAAAAACCCTAAGGATCAGTGCAAACTATTTTAAGTCTGTTGCGACAAATACATTTGCACCTAGTCTACGTAGGATATGGTCTGGTAATAATTCCTTTTTAATTAATTTTATTTAATGACATCCACAGGTCATTTAAAGTCAAACCAACTGAAGTTATTGTGCTAACTCAGCCAAACAACCACCAATATAAAATCAAATGAAAAATAGCATTAGTGAAGGATTTCCAAAGACTACTACCCAATGAACGGTATTCACAAAGTAATTCAATATCATTCATTCAATGATATGTAGCTAACATTTGACATCAAATTAAACTATAGGTACAGTTTCACATTTCAGGGTCATTAGGAGTTTTTTTTTTTTTTTTTAAGAAATAATTTTTTTTTTTTTTTTGAGCACTTATGCATTAAATTGATGACAGTAAGAACATTTAATTTGTTCCAAAATATTTCGTTTTCAAATAAATGGTATTCTATCGAACATCAAAGAATCCTGAAAAATGTAATATGGTTTTTAGAAAAATATTAAGCAGCAACACTGATAATAATTATAAATGTTTCTTAAGCAGCAATCACTAGATTAGAATGATTTCCAAAGAATCGTGTTACACTGAAGACCGCAACAAATTCAGCTTTGCCATCACAGGAATAAGTACCATTTTAAAACATATTAAAATACAAAAGAATTAGGTCTATTTTAAATTGTAAGAACGATTTCACAACATCATGGTTTTACATTTCTTTTTTTTTTTTTCAGGCAGCAGTACAGGTTTCGATGTTTGTGCTTTTGCTACTTTTCTAGGTGAAATGGGTCAAATGGGTGTTCCAAATAAAGTAAGTGCTGGTTTAGCACTGGTTTTGGTAATATTGACAAATGCTAGCATAATAAGCCAGTCCTCTGATCTCTAGCCACACCTAGGCAACAAGGAAACGACTACCGTTCTAGAACTTTCGCTCTCTCTTTATGAGAAAATACAGTGACTATACAAACCACTTCTGAGAAAATAGCAACATTTCTGAGAATTCATGTATGTGAAGTGCAGGCAACCCTCTGGCGGCACTTGCCTGTGCATGCAAGCATGTGAGCAGACAGGAAATAGAGGTCAGAGGTTTCTTTGATGAAGAGGGTGTCTAAGGTGGAAACATCAAAACAAACACAGGTAGACCAGCTGAAGATCAACAATATTGTCTTCTGTAGAGCTTTATAACCAAATTAAATTTTGTTTCATAATAAACACTATCATCTTGCTAGACCTGCTTTTTAGAACTTGTCATATTTTGATTTTATCATTGACTGTTATTTTCTGTTTATGAATGTGAATCTGCGAGCTGTATTGTACAAAGCATTATATAAAGGTGAATTATGAGAACATCAGTTGCTCAAACCTGAGATTTAAAAAAAGAAATTAAACAACAGATATTATTTCAGCTGATACAAATACTGATTATTTTCCTCCAACAAAATGAAGATCCAATTTTTTTTTGTCACATTAGACTGCAACAATAAAAAACATTAAACACTTTATAACAATTACATAAGTTATTAAGAAACTAAAAAAATATGTTTATTGGTCTCGCTATAGTTTTAAGAAAACTGAATCTGAAACTAATGAGGAACTAACCAAATTAGGAACTAAACAGTCTCACAGTCCACACCAGAAGTACAACAGTGTTGGAATGTAAAATCATAACACAGAGACAACCAAATCACAACGGTTTCAAGAAGTAGAAGTACGGTTCAGTTCATTCTCTGTCATCATTTATCAAAGCAGTGTGGATGACAAGGTGAGTCTTCTTGGGAATCAATGTACGACACCAATTCAGCTAACCAATATAGAACAGTGTGAACATCAGCACTAGTGGCAGCTATTTTTACGTCTGCATACTTCAGATGAGGGTGTGGGGAATAAACTAGCCCTGCCATTACTTTAGAGATACACGACTGGTATTTCCAACCAGACGTCTGTGTGCACACTTGGCATAAATTCTCAGCTCAAGTTTCAGTTTCTGCCACACTTCACATTTCCCTATTAAACAAGCCAAAGCCCTGAAAACTGCTTGATATGGGAGTAACAAGCCACACAAGTTTATGGCCATCAGCCCACAAACAATCTGCTGTGTCAGTCCAAATCATAGTAGCTCTCAAAGTCGGCGAAAGAGGGAAAAATCATCCTGTTGCCAAGTTCAACAACTATTGTGCAACTATTTCACACTCGTATGAGCCGGATATTTCTAACTGGAGCAATGAGCACTCATAGTAGCTTTCCAGGAAGAACTTCTAGCAATGACGCAAAGTTGTTGTGTTTACCAAAATGAAAAAACGTCACTAATACAAGGGGCCAACCCATAAGAACCGACAAGAAGCCAGTATTAAATGCCTATGAGATTTACTCGAAACGAATTAAGGCAAATCCTGTCCCAGCTAGTAACATCTGTGACCGAGATGATTCATAAATTGTATTCATCTGAATCAACACCCTGAGTTCAAGCATGTGAAATCACATACGGTTCTGTTTAACTGGATGTGACTCACAGAGGAAACACATCCACAAAAAATCCTCCTTATCCACCTTGTAAAATCAGATTCCATTTCCTACTTTTTGATTTGAGAAATGTTGTAAATAGCTATATCAGACTGAAATGCTGTAAAGCTATGTATTACAATGTGGCACCTGTTATGACGTTGTATAAATCTAGATAGAGAAGATTGATAAAAAGGTAACGTTAGATTGATAGACAAACATAGATAGATAGATAGATAGATAGATACAGACAAATTGGATAGCAATGTCATCGGAACTTTAAGGAAACAATAATACAACAAACAACATTAAAATGAACAACAACAATAACAGTAATAATGAAAACAAAAACAGCCAAGCTTCATAATCAAGCTTGCTATCCTCATAGCATTTGCTAACGTCTAACGTTATATCGTTTACATATCAATCAAAAACCCACAGGGTTTAGGTAGCGAATTGTAAACAGATAACATAAATATAACGTTTTACCTTGTGAATTCGTTTTAATGCCATTTTGTGTGTGTAATGGGCTCCTGAGGCCGAGGAAAGAGATTTATCCGGCTAGCTGCGGTTAGCTATGCTCGCTAGCCAGACACTAAAGATCCAACAGAAACCCGACGAGTCCGAAGAGGAAACAAACAAAATAAGCCGTTGATATGGACCAACAGAGTCCCAGCTGTCCGACAGATAATAATCCTGACGAGAATGAAAGTTATATTGAGTATGAACGGGAAGGCCTGCGTTTCAACACTAAACACTTGTATAGGTATGTGAGTGTCTCCACCTCCTTTGGGCTTTCTCTCTCTCTCTCGCTCTCGCTCTCGCTCCCCCTCTCCCTCTCTCTCCCTCTCTCTCTTTTTACAAAATGTCCTCTCTCACTCCCTCTATAGCTACTGTATGTCCTGACGTATTTGAACAACATCAGTTTTACGGAAATGTTTGTGTTAAATGCTGGAAGCAGTCTAACATTGAGGAAAAGTAATTACGAAACAGTCCTACAAATATGAGGATTTGTGCCTGGGTTACTTTCTGTTATTTTAGTTGCTGTATCAAAACCTAGTGTGCTGAGAAAGTCAAAGCCACATGTAGGAAAAATTTGATCTTGGGAATTAAAATTTATAATGACCTAAAAATGTAACTGTAAAAACGTAGTGCTGTAATTCTATTACACATTTGGAATAGTTCACCCCAAAAATTTAATTAGTTGAAATTTTGCTTTTACCATCCACAATTTAACTGAGTTTGTTTCTTCATTGGAACAGATTTGTAGAAATGTAACATCTGCTCATTAAAGGATCCTCTTCAGTTGCCATCAGAAGTAATTCATGACCACTGTCAATCAATCAATGTATTTTAAAGGGAAAAGCTTAATGTTTGTAGGATACAAGTGCATCAAGACAATTTTGACTTTAAACTGTTGCTTCTAACTAAAATACAGGTCCTCTAATATTGCTTTCTCCAGTAAAAAAGGTTGTCTCGTCTGAATCAGGAGAGAGATATGCACAGATCACTTTTTTAGGGGAAGTCATGGCCTGGTTAGAGACTATGACTCCAAACACTAAGGTTGTGGGTTCGAGTCTCGGGCTGGCAATGCCATGACTTAGGTGCCCTTGAGCAAGGCACTGAACCCCTAACTTCTCCTCAGGCACCGCAGCATAAATGGCTGCCCACTGCTCCGGATGTGTGTTCACAGTGTGTGTGTGTGCATATTGGATGGGTTAAATGCAGAGCATCTGCATTTATCATCAGCTGGTTGGCTGAGTGGAACTGTCTGCTGTAGCTCTTCTTCTTAAAGGGTTAGTTCACCCAATAATCAAAATTATGTCATTAATAAAACCCTCATGTCGTTCCAAACCTATCTTCAGAATATTAAGATATTTTAGATTTAGTCCGAGAGCTCTCAGTCCTTCCATTGTAGCTGTGTGAACGTTATACTGTCCATGTCCAGAAAGGTAAGAAAAACATCATCAAAGTAGTCCATGTGGCATCAGAGGGTCAAGTTAGAATAATTTGAAGCATTGGTCCAGAAATTGCAAAAACCACTGCTTTATTCAGCGTTGTCTTGTCTTCTGGTCTGTTGTGAGATTTCAAAACAAATGCCATTTAGTGATATCTGGTTCGCGAACTAATCATTCGATGTAAACGCGGCTGCATCCGAAACCTTAGGCAGGTGACATTCTGCCTCACTGTCGTATCAGGCAATGACTTTGCAGGCAGCGTTTTTACATGAAGGCACCTAACGAAATCTTTATTATTTAATTTGCTTAACTCTCACAGAATGTAACGCACAGGATTGTGGGATATTAAAGGCAGTGAAGGATACATCAATGCTGCCTTCAAAAATCGGCCAGATGAAGACATCTCAGGAGACAGGAAGTGAAGCTAACATTGAATTCGGAAATGCCTTGATGCCTCACGACCTTGGAATGCGTCCTTCGAAGGCAGTATTACGGATCTTCTTGAACCAGTTCAACGAAAAAATCACCAGTACTTCTTTCGAACAGTTCGATTCAATAAACCGGTTGAATAAAACGGTTCACCGGTTATTTTGCGCTCGATGTAATGTCGTCATTGGCGATTATTGCCCTTGATTCAAGCCTTCGGTTTACCCGCGCTCATAACACTAGCACAGAATCAGTTCAGAATCAATCACCAAAAGAATCAGTTCAGTTCAGACGCTCTGTGTGCCGGTCTGCTTCACGCTGAATCACACAACACATGCGCAGTATCATCAGCTCCTCTGTTCTCGGATCGGACACGTCTGACAGAAACGGTTCTCGACTCGAGAACGAGTCAATCTTTTTTTCTTTATCTGGCTCGGCTCGGTGTTCATCTTCAGTTCTCTCTTCACAGCAGTTCAGTCAGTGTACTGTTTGAGTACATGAATTACTCCGGGATATTGGTTTGTTTTAACTCAGAGGGAGTGTCAGCCACATTAAAAAAGTTTACAGCTTAAGTCATTTGTGGATTAATGCGTATTGGAGACGTGAACCGTTTTAAACGATTCAGTTTGATTTGGTGAACTGGTTCAAGAAGATCCGGTTACATCGAATGATTTGTTCGCGAACCGGATATCACTGAATGGCATGTGTTTAGAAATCTCACAAGAGCCCAGAAGAGAAGACAATGCTGAATAAAGTCATAGTTTTTTGCTATTTTTGGACCAAAATGTATTTTCGATGCTTCCAAAAATTCTAACTGACCCTCTGATGTCACATGGACTACTTTGATGATGTTTTTCTTACCTTTCTGGACATGGACAGTAGACCGTACACACAGTTTCAATGGAGGGACTGAGAGGTCTCGGATTAAATCTAAAATATCTTAAACTGTGTTCTGAAGATAAACGCAGGTCTCACAGGTTTGGAACGACATGAGGGTGAGTTATTAATGACATAATTTTGATTATTGGGTGAACTAACCCTTTAACTAACCAGTTGGTGTGTTTCCTACTGTTTTCGCGATTTCAGGTTTTGGGGCTTGCCAAGCTGCTTTAAACCTGCCAACCGTGTATTGTTTGAGAAGTGCGCCTCGGCGTTAAATGTCGGTGTAGTGGTCAGTTTTTCCACAGGAAGGAAAAGTGATTGAACAGGAATAGAGGAACACCCGACACACAGGTACACGATAATAGATTTAGGTGAAGCACAGAACAGCATGTGAATTATACAATGACTTTTAGGAAGGGAATATTCATTAAACATTCGCATCATTTGGCACAGTCAGTGAAATCCCGATCAACACACACTAGCCTATTATTGACTGCCGTGTTGTTGTTGTTGTTGTTGTTGTTGTTTTTGTACCTTTAGGGGTATCACAGCTTGTCAGTGGGGCAGTAGCCTCAAAGGGACCCCTAAAGAGTTCATTAATAGACTACTATAAGAGGAGCCTACTACCATACCTATTATTATTCAATATTATTACGATTCCTTTAGGGGTAAAGAAGTTACAAAGGTGTCCCTTTGAGGTTACTGCCTCTCTGACAAGCTTGTGAGGTACAAGTGTTTTTTTGTTGTTGTTGTTGATAAATAGCATACAGTGCACAGCATAAATGTCAGACTTAATGTTGACGACAGTGGAACCACTTGGAAGAGAACTGACTGAACAGGACAATACAAGAAGAATACCAAATGTTTGTTTTAAGTGTCAAAATGTAGCGAAAGTAAAAGAAATTCAAAAGCAATGGACTTGTGACAAGACCCTTGAAATAATCTGTCCTTCATCCCAAGCTTTCATTTAGTGATGAGAGATTTTTAATAGAAAAGAACCTGGAGAGATACCAAGCAAGTGTCTCAGAGCTGGCAAAAGCTGTGGATGACTGTTTATTGCAAAGAGTAAGATTGTAGCCTGCAAAAGTGACATAATTGTTGTCCACTGGAACCACCTACTGTAGAGCAAGAAACTCATGTAACCTGGTCCAATGAGATGAAGTCAATCATTTCAGCTCTAAAAGCATCCAAAATGATGGTGTTGCTAAAGGAGACATGGTGTCTGGTGCCCACAGTGAAGTTCAGTGGAAGTAAAGCTCTCATGGATGTATGTGTGCTGAAGGTGTGAGGGAATTGTGCTTTATCAGTGCTGAAACAGAAGTTGCTGTCCTCACCTATTTCCCTGCATTGTTGGCCATATTTTAACGTGAAAATTATTTGCTGATTTACAGATATTAAATACATATTTCTCTATTTTATTAAGCGTATGTTTAAAAAATTTCAATTTTGCAATCTTTCCATAAATCGTATTAGTGTTCATTAAGAAAATATATATTTTGTAGACCTGTACAAAATAGGGGGTGTACTCATTTATTTTGTGTATATGACTTAATTTGTAACTGCTTTTGAAATATTTAATAAATTAATTAATATCTACAACCTTTGTTTGGACTTCCTTTAGACCAAATCCCCTCAAACTTGAGTTATCAGGCTCAGATAGTGAAAGAAAGTCTGCTACCTGTTGTTTTTATGTGCTGATTATAAAATCAAAGGCTGAAGGGGGGAGGTGTTGGGACACACCACACCTGCATTCACACCTGTCATACAGACGTTTTAATCTACAGTAAAAAATTTGGTTCAAATTCTTTTGGACCAAGAAAAAAATAGATTTCTAATTTAGTTGTATATTCTAGTATATCACGTGATTGCATTCAGTGATGTTTCTCTTTTAGTACACAGTTGTCCTTTTTTGTAATCAGAGAAAAATAATTTTCACTGAAATACTAGAAGTGTTTTTGCTGCTTATGTTCATAAATTTAAATATTTACTAGTTGAGTTTTAAGTCTAAAAAGAACCAGAGACACTTGTTTAGCAAAAATGTCAATATACTTTTACAGCACAAAAATAAAAATAAGATGCTTTTGGCATTAACTGAACAAAGTAAGAATACAGCATGATTCACTTAAAATTTCTTAATTAAAAATTGATTGAAATCTGAAGAGACATTTTACAAGGCATGCTAAAGTAAGAATACAATATGATTTTGCTTATAACTTTTTAATGAAACATTTATAGAAAATTGAAGATATGTTTTAAGGATGCTGGCACGGGAAGTAAAGAAAGTGCAGAAATCAAGTTATAACACAAGTTCTGTTCTAGTATCACTCAAATCATAATTTTTGATGTCATTATTAAGAAAATACCATGTTTGAACCAGTTTGAGTTAGTTGATTATAGAGAAGTCATACATAAACTGTACCAAACTTCAAAAATTACATATTTGCTTATGTCCTGACCCAATATTCCAACACTTTATGACATGTTAGATCTGTTTCTTTGCTCAGAGCGATTAAAACAGAGCTCAGTTTGATTAAACAACTGAGATTTTCTTTTGTTACAGAGTCATTTGCAATGTCTATGCAGACTTTATACATCACACTACCATTATTTTTTATTTTATGTTTTACATTTAACATGTAACATTACAAATCACTCAATAATTGTTAATGAAGAAAATATAATGAAGTTAAGTAAGATATGTGGGGTTTAAAATTTCATATATTAGAGTGAATTTGGGTTGATTGGGACTCTTTTCCCAAGTCATTTCAATGACAAAAAAGTGTCCCAAACGTTTGATTTTGTAAACTGACTTTTGTAAACATTTGTTTTTACTTTCTGTTACTCAGGTAGATTGATGTTTCTGTTTGTAAAAACCATATATAATAGACATTATGTACTGCATATCAAAATAATCACAGCCAAAATACCATTATGTTAAACTGCTGCAAGACTAAATCACAGAATATGGCTTATGGGCTACACACACACACACAAATCAATTCATTTACTTCCTAATTCTATTTTTATATATATATATATATATATATATATATATATATATATATATATATATATATATATATATATATATATATATATATATATATATATATATATACTTTTTAATATATTATATTAAATTCTGTCTAGTTAAGCAAAGTCTGCTGCATAAAGCAGGTTGGATGTTTACATATTTATATCTGTGTAACTTTTTCTTTCATGTATTTCTGGTTAGATTTATCACCCTCATTTCAGCTGAAGACTGCCTATCAGACTCTCCTACAATAAATTTTAGTGGCTACAGGCAAATTTCTCCATCGCAGGCCTAATCCAGACCGAAAACCAATTTTTAACAGTTCTTGGTTCCAGGTGTGAATTCACTTAGTTTTTGAATAAACTATTTCTGTACAATGTAGAATATAGTATTTCATATTGGTACAGTATAACTTGGTTACATTGGTATATAGAATATATATTTCAAACAGAATTTAAGATTGCTTTTTAAACAGGTTGGTTTGGTGAAGCACAAACAGATAATGATTAATAGTACGTAGAACTTTATTATTTTTTATATGTCGATAAAAGTTATTTCATACATACACTTAAAAAACATTCTATGTTTATACTATCCTACTAACTAACACACACTAGCATGTTTAATTTATCTTTTTTACTTTTGTACATGTATAGTCTGGAAGATAATTATGATTATGCTACCCTTTATGTTATCTCAAAAGGTAAGAGTTTTCGTTCTAATTACTTATTCAGATAACAGTTTATTTTCTCTCTATTGATCTTAACTGTTGAAATGTTGTACCTGTGCACAAACATCTGCCTCTAAGAGTGAATAGTTATGTTCATGTCATTTTTTACAGCATGTATAGACTTACAAACATACAATGCAATATTTCAAAAAGACAGTCAAGTTTTAAAAGTAAAATATTGGTAGGCTAACAGTTACAGTTATTATGAGAGTAATGAGCCTGGACCACAAAACCAAAGTGTCAATGTTTCAAAATTGAGATTTATACATCATCTGAACGTTGAATAGATACAATGCTTTCCAATGCTTTTATTTGAAAATCGGGAATCTGAGGGTGCAAAAAAAATCAAAATATTGAGGAAATCACTTTTGAAGTTGTGCAAATGAATTCTTAGCAATGCAAATTACTAATCAAAAATTAAGTTTTCATGTATTTATTGTAGGAAATTTAGAAAATATACTTAATATTAATATTTACTTAATATCCTAATGATTTTTGACATAAAAGAAAAATCAATAATTTTGACCCATTCAATGTTTTTTTTTTTTTTTTTGGCTATTGCTAAAAAACTGGTTTTGTGGTCCAGGGTCACATATGATAAAATGAAAAGAGTGCACAGAAATGATGAATTTCCTGGCAAGAAACTTGCTTGAGGTGTTATTTATTTATTTTTTGTACAATTTGTTTTAACTCAATGGCCACTAGGAGGAAACGAATCTGACAGAGTTATGTATGTGATAAGTTAACTTAGAACTTCATTTAACCTGGAACAGTGAGCTTCTACAACTGCACAAAAATAAGTGTGTGTGTTTAAGATCAGTTTCAGAATCTTTTATTTTTCTTAAATATGCTCATTAATATTTGTAGCCTATATACAGTGCCTTGCGAAAGTAATCATACCTTTCATTTCTTTAACATTTGTGTCATGTTGCTGCCTTATGTTAAACTGCTTTAAATTATTTTTCCCAAATGTCAATCTACACTCCGTTCCATACACCATACTGACAAAGCAAAAACAAAACTGTCACATCTTCATACATTTATTTAACATAAAAAACTGAAATGAGTAAATTGCATAAGTAGTCATACCCTTAATTAAATATTTAGCTGAAGCACCTTTACAGTCTTTTTTGGTTGAGGCGACAAGCTTTTCTCATCAGCATTTGGCAATTATCTGCCATTCTTCTCCTCATCTCTTCACCTCTCAAGCTCTCTCAGGTTGGATGGGGGCAGACATACATTTTCAGGCTTCTCCAGAAATATTTGACTGGGTTCAATCCCAGGCTGCGGCTGGGCCACTCAAGGACATTCACAGAGTTGTCTATAACTGACTCTTGCTGTGTGTTTAGGGTCATTGTCCTGTTGGAAGGTGAACCTTCTGTCCAGTCTGAGGTTCTGAATGCTCTGCACAGGGTTTTCTTTAAGGCTATCTCAATATTTTGGTGCAATTAACTTTTTTTTTTACTCTGACGTGTCCCTCAGTCCCGGCCGCTGAAAAACAGCCCACAGCATTTTTTTTGCTAATTCCAAGTGTGTTTTCATGCATTTACACTGAGGAGAGGATTGAGTTTGGCCACACTGCCACAAAGATCGGATCAGTGGAGTGTTGCAATGATGTTTGTCCTTCTGTAGATTTCTCCCATCTGCATATATAATCATGGAGCTCAACTAGAGTGACCATCAGCTTCTTGGTCACCACACTAACCAGAGCCCTTCTCCATCAGTTGCTCAGTTTGGCCAGGAGGCCAGCTCTAGGAAGTGTCCTGGTTGTTTCAAACATCTTCCATTAAGGGTAACAGAGACTACATGCTTCCGTGACCCTTCAGTAAAGCGGATTTTTTTTCTGAACGCTTCCCTAGATGTGTGGCTTGATGAAATCCTGTTTCTGAGCTCTACAGACAGTTATTTTGACCTCAGAGCTTGGTTTTTCCTCTGATATGCATTATCAGCTGTTAGACCTTTTATTAAGATGTGAGTGCCTTTCCAAATTATACCCATTCAAAAGAATTTGTTGCCTCAGATATGTTGTCAGTTCTAACAGTGAGGCTATTTTGCTCGTCTGTTCTTAAAGGTCATTGACAGACTTGCAGGTCATTGTTGGAACACTAGATGGAGCTCTTTACCTTGCAAACAATAGGATGATCCCGATGACGTTCAGCTGCTCTATACTTATTTTATTTACCGTTCACGTCATGAGTTCTGAGATACACTTTACAATCCTAACCAGGTAAACATCACAGTGATTCTATTTGCTCAAATTATCACGTTTATTTCTTTGGTCTAATAGAGAGTATGATCGCTTAGCCTGTTTCTAAACAGCCAATTTAACTGTAGCCTATGTTAGTTTTTCCATAACAGAGAATGATCACATAGCTGATTCGGTATTGTCATTTTCTTAGATGAATTTTCTGTCGTGCTTTATATAATTAATTTATGACCCATATAAAGTGCTTGTGCAAGCTGCTTAATCTCTAATCTGAGGAAATACCAGCCATTTATATTTAACCTCTATTTAATATCAATCAATCATATCCCTTTCAATGGATCTGTGATCCAAAAGATTGCAGGAGACCATCTTTTGAAGGGAGTGAGATAAAAAGTGAAATAGATAATGAGAGATAAAGACTCTTGAGGATCTCTTGAGAAAGAACACCATCAAGAAAGTTATACATGCTCAAACTAATTTCATGATTCTTTTATATGATGAATTTCCTGACAAGAAATATTCTATTGTTTTCTCTATTGAAACATGCTTGCTTTCTATTTTTTTTTTATTGATGGCTATAACAACCGCTTGAATATATATAACAAGATTTATTATTTTATTTTATTTTATTTTTTAGATAAATTTCAGTTAATATATTCCGTTAGAGCTAATCAAAAATATAAAGTTTTTTTTTTTTTTTTTTTTTTTTTTTTTTTTAAATAGGTTAGGCAATATCAGATTATTTGTGCGCAAATGTATGCTAGTGTTTGTAGAAGTATTATATTGGATCAACGAATATTATACTCCAATCGCAAGATACAGTCTTACAACCGGCCTGTGCTGTTAAAATAACTTAGTCAACAAGATGTGACGGCGTTCCTTTCCGCGGAATACAAAATATTATAGGCCTATTTTTGCATGTTCTTGTTCTTGCCATGGGTATAGAGAACTGACAAACAATCGAAACTAACTGACCAAATACGGCTTTAAACATCCAGGGCTTCCGTGACATCAGATGTCGCAGAAATATTATTTCACGGTCCGGGAGAGTTGCGAAAAGCGCATCATGAGACATTTTAGTGAATCTTTACAGATGTTCTGTTCTTGTGTAACATAATGCGTTAGTTTGGAAGTTAACATGATGTTGTAGATGCTTTGGGAGTTGACCCTTCAACCTATTCTAAAACATAGAATAGAAAATATTTTAATAGGCAAAAGCATGTCTTGCATGTTTTAGTTTCAGCATGTTTCTATCGAAACAAGTTTCTGATGACTGTGACTATTTGCCGTCAAGCTCCTCTCAAATACAGAACAAAATAGAATATTTTATTAGTGGACTGGGGTGATCCATTTGTGTCCGTTCAGGGCGGACGGGGGTCGTGTTGTATTGGACTTGTCTTTCAAAAACACCGGCTACTTTTGTGCCGGTTTTGTCTTTGAGTGTGAAGTTTATAAGCAATATTTCGTTTTCAGCCTGTATAAGAAAGAAGAACGATTAGTGTGGGTACTTTAGCAAAATAATTACAAACACAGGCCCACATAATTCATATTAATAATAAAATAATAATGTGTGAAATAAAGAATCTGAGGGAAAACCTGATAAAAACAGATGATTGCATTGTTGTTATGATAAGAGGACTGCTGGCTTAGTCACCTTTTTTAACTTTAAGATTAAATTTAGTTTTTTTTTCTTGTTCTTCTTATTCCTATCTCATGGGGTCGTTTTCCCGCTCTGAGCTCTGGGGGGCTATCTGTAATAAATATTTAATCAGGCGTCATTTGGCGGAATTCAAAATAATTCCAAAGAACACTAGAAATCCTTAATACAATGCAACTTCGCACAATTTCTTTGATATATTATTTGATTCAATATTATTATTATCAGTTCATGCAGCAAATAACCCCGTGGTTTGTCAAATTTGAAATTTTCTTCCATTTAATCAGCTGAGTTTAAACAGGCAACATATTCCAGTCAGGAGGACAACATGATTCCTCACGGGTTTCCAAAAAAAAACAAAAAACAAAAAAAAAAACAAAAAACAAAGTGGAAACACCATTGAGTGTCAGGGAACTTATATTATAGTAGCCTACTTATGCTACTGTAAAAGCTTTGGATTCGCGTTTAGAATCTCAAATCATACCGGCTGATCAGATTTGACTTCTGGAAAACGATATGCTATCGCTAGTCGATTATGCTAGGCATATGAAATGCATCGTTCCTGGGTATTAAGGGCATGTTTCAGGTTAAATTGGGAAAGCATGAGACCACTTCCACTGCCGGAGCGCTGAGTCCCTCTAACATCAGCTGAGTTTTTGCGGCGAATTTTGAAAATGACGCAAGGGATGATCGCGACCAATCAGATCCCAGAACGGAGATTGACATGTAAATGATTTTGCCTTTTAAGGGCAAGTCTCCGCCCTCTTCAAGTCCATGCTTGTCCCCCCCGAGAGCGCTGGAGCCACGGAACCCGAGAGAAGGTGCGCTCCGCTGGGACAGAGAAGGCATAAAGAGACGGGGAGGGAGGGAGGGAATGAGATTTCTTGCTACCCAATCCCTCTTTTCCCCAGGGACAGCAAGCCTTCCCTGGTCCATCCCTCCCTCTTGTTTGGTAATCATTTCATTTTACTCCTTTTTGAAGCAGTCGTCCGTTTTATCCCACTTTTCATTTCACAATCCCGTGCGCGTCTGTTCGCCTTCTTCTTCAGAGCAAGTTCCCGTTCTCCCCTCTTTCTCCCCGCGACGAGAAGGTCTGCTTGATCCCGGCTGATCGTTTCCTTTGAGATGCTCCACAGCTCTTGCCTTCTCTCCACCCTCTTTTAACTAGAGACCGGTTAATCTTGAGTGAACTGAACTTGGGTTTGGAATCTAAAAGAAAGAGGAACACCCAAAGGGATACGGCAGCGCGTCTTTGGATAAGGACCTCTTTCCTCTTGTTGCACTTTGGGGAAGATTTTTTCCCTTTCAGTTGGTTTTTGTTAATCCAGGTGGTGCAGGAGGATTATTCCACTCGAGCTGGTGTTGAGAGACATCCCCTAGAAGGCTATTTTCATGTTCTCCATCCAGGACGGTCTCCCACGGGGAGCCTTGACCATGAAAGAAGAGCCCCTTACGAGTGGCATGACGCCGGTGCGCTCTTGGATGCAGAGCGCGGGGATACTGGATGCCAACACAGCTGCGCAAAGGTAAACACCAGCCAACAAGCCCTAAGTTGTTTATATTCCAAGTAGTTGTGTGCGTGAAACGGAGCGTCCGATGCGCGTTAGAGGAAGCGTTTGGCCACAGTCAGAAGTATTTCGAAATCAGTCGATTTGAATCTAGAAGTGCTCGTACAGGGACGTCGCACGTAACACGGTCGTTATTAAATCATTTTGTCAGCTATTAGTTCGTTGTAGACGTTGAAAACTGATTGCGCATCGTTACGCGCTGAAGAAAAAGCCACTCGCGCCGCTCCAGAAAGGCGTACTCTGGTTACTCTGCCTGTCACACATGAGAAAACATTGTTCTTCCTGATTTCTTTGTGGTTGAAAGAGAGCTGGAGATCTTTCAGATTGTCTTGTGTAGGAATGTCCCGCTCATGCCATTTTGTTAACCCCGAAAATAGGCTATTGATATTTCAAAATCGCATCTAAAGGTGATTCACGTGCATCGCAGGGGACAGAGATGTCTAGTGAGAATCGATGACGAGTTTATAGTTTATGTTTCTAAATAAAATATGCAAAAGCCTACATTGAGCGCTTTTGTAATTTCCTATAGATTATTCAAATTAATCGTAAATCATTTATTCTGATTTATCTCATTGATGTGCTGTTAAAGCATGATCAAAGTGCAAACGTGTAATTTGTGAGGTTATTGCACAGTCATAGACAAAACTATTATGCATGTTTGAAAAAAATAGAGAAAAGTCAAACTTAGGTACCAGAGCGTGTCCTTCTATTTCACTACAGTGTAATGCATACAAAATAAACCATTTGCGCTTGAAACAAAGTTTTTTGGACAGCGAGTTCCTCCGCATTTTACTCTCCCATGGGTTCCTAGAATGATGTTGAAACACCGAGGACATGTATGCTGTTCTGCCTCACCCTTCAAAGGGAGACCTGGGATTTTGAGAAAAATGCGTAGGTTAGACTCAAGTTGACTTGCAGAAGTTTTACGCAGAGGGACAACAATTAGATTGAGCACTTATTTCCCCAAAACAGTTCAAAATTATTATTGCATAGGCCGTGATATCATGTAATAATTGTTATAAAAACATAGAAGCAGAGAAAATGGAAGAGGAAAGAACAGGGAGCATCACACTAATAATTAAAAAATAAGTGCATATTAATGGAATAATAAGTAAGGGACAGAGTTTTTTATTAATGGAATGGAATGCTAAAATTTCCTAACTTTTTTTGGCACTTAATAAACGCACAGAGACAACGGGCGAAAACTTGGGGAATATTGGATTTGCTAATTTAATGTCTTTGTTTTTGGGGATATTTGAGTTAAAAACTTTGTTTTTCTTTATTATTTAGCCTAAATATAATTTGCTGCATCAAGCATTACCAAACGCGTGGTTTAAAATAAATTAATAAATAATTGCGATTTTATGTTTATATATTTATATTAGCTGATAGCCTGCTAGCAAAAACACACTTAATGAGACAGGTTATTTTCTGCTAGTGTGTGAAAAAGGATGCATCCTGAAATCAAAACGTCTTCTGGACATAAGCTTGCAAGGCGTTTTTTAATGCACAAATATTTTTACTCTTCATTAAAATATGTAGCTAATACATAGAGAGATCTGCTGCGTTTACATGTTTTCGCGATTCCCTTAAATACGCTCGGAGATAAATCCCCTCGGTATATTAATATTGCATATTGTGTAGGCTGGATAAAGGAGATGTTTCAAACTTACAGCGGAAGTCGGCTGCCATGTGCAAGTGGCTAAAATCACCTGCCCATCCGCAGCATTTAGTATCGCTAACATTGAAAAGTCGCGAGCACATTGTAGATCGCCATTATTTGCAGACCAAACTGATGTTTTATTGTTATATTAATTAGAGACAAAAAATGCAAAGGCTCTGGGCATCTAATTACCCTGCATGAGATAAAAACTCACATCCTGAATTATTTATTTGGTGGAGAAAAAAAGTCGCGTTGCATATAAGTTGCACTGCATAGTGCATACAAAAAGTCCCTAACATTTAAGCAATGTGACAAGAAAAAAAACGTATTTATTTAATTATATGTATATAAAAAAAGAGTCGGTCAAAATATCACGCGCATTTCAGTCATTTCTCATGCAGAAAGTTATAAATGGAGTGTTATAAAGATACGTTTTTTATCATATAACCCACACCTATATATATATATATATATATATATATATATATATATATATATATATATATATATATATATATATAATTTTTGCATTTGCAAAACAGGTTCCCTCATAATTCATAATTTGCTCTAGCCAATTATCAGCCTCATACACAAGACAAAATTCTCCCGCGCTCCTTACAAACGCAAACCTAGCAAACGTGTCATGATGCAATCTTATATTAAGAGTAAATGATTTAAAAAGGCGACTTGAATCATTAAATTATTATTATTATTATTATTATCATTTTGCCTAACATGTAGTTGTGATAATCCTTAATCCTTTGTTAGTATTTTGCGTATTTTGTCAGTATTATGCGAATGATTTAGTTAACTGTCAGGCATAAACACATCCACATCTACTACTGCCTTAAATATCTCCTCTTCCTCAGTTTCTTTCTCTCCCTTTCACACTGGTTTTCATCCACCCTAGTGCATTTTTTCAACACATTTTTGCTCTATTTTAATCTCAGACATACACTGATGGCAGGATATGGGTTTTATGGGTATGGGTACAGTAAAGTGTGTTCTCTTAAGAGACAATAAAGTGAGTGAATCTAGATGAAAGAAGCAAAAGTGAGAGCTTAATTTGATTTGAAACTTTCATATGATCCTGTATATAATACCATGATAGGTAGGTGTCCAGGGCTAAGTTGAAACCTTTTTTTTTGGATTAGTGTTGTCAGTGTAGTGAAGGAAAATCATTATTCAAGCAGATGCATTGAATATATGCTTATTACCCACATTATTTTAATATCTAATTACAATTCAGAAACACTGTGCATATTTGTATTTGGATTCCTACACAAACTAGACTGATGTAGATGGACTTGGCTTAACAGGTTTGTGATGCTCAGGCAGCTCGGGGGTACGTTTGTGGGGTCCATCTCCCCCCGAGCATTTCTCTCTCTCTTTCATTCTCTCTGGGCCTAGGGGTGAGTGAGAGGGCCGCACAGCTGGGGAACAGATTTCGATTGACCCTTTCACCGATTCCGTACCCCTACACTGTAAAACCTGGCAAAGTGAATTATTTCACCTCTGTTTTGGTCCACTGGGGGGGTGGGGGGTGGCTAATGAAGTCCAGACCCCCAAGCTTTAGTAAAAAAAAAAAACTCTCCAAACCATCCCAAAATTCCTTGCATGCAATGGCGCGATACATTCTATTTTTATATGTTGCAAATCTAACC
The DNA here is from genome assembly GCF_003368295.1 of Carassius auratus. NCBI lineage: Eukaryota > Metazoa > Chordata > Actinopteri > Cypriniformes > Cyprinidae > Carassius > Carassius auratus. The sequence goes on from NC_039256.1 coordinate 17,730,076, forward strand.
AAATATGCAACGATGACATTGAATAATACAGCAATTGCACTTGGCCCCACAAAAAAAGTTACAGTTAGAAACATTTCCGCATTGGTAAATGCACTAAAACACTCACCGTATCACAAAACACACCTGATTTATAGGGTCTCACTCTGTTCTTTCTCAGTTGACGCCTGCATGCCAGAATGTAGCACAGAGAAACAAGTGTTTCAGAAACAGCTGCCCCATAACATGCTAGCGATTAGCGGCCGGCTGCAGGGCCACCTCGGTAATGACCCCATTAGAAACATACAGGTGACCAGCTAATGATTTCAGCTGTATAGGCCACTAACGATTTTAAAAATGACTATACTTTTTTTTTTTTTTTTTTTTTTTTTAAGAACAGAGCGGTGAGAGTGTGAGCAAGAGAAAGGAACGAGTGCTATAATTTGTAGTGTGTGTGTGCAGGTCTGGCAGGTGCAGCCGGGGCTAAACCTACAGCAAACATGCACAAGTGCAATACTAATAAAACACACACAGACGCCACAGTGCAGGGGCAGCACTTCACACACAGCGCTGACTCTTATGTAGAGCTCAGTTGAGGAGAGATATGTGACCGGTGCATTGATCGAGGCGTCCAAAGGAGATCAGTTACAATAAGGCCATGACTAATTCTCACTCTCTTTTGATGGAAAGAAAAACAAATATATAGCAATTTGGTGGGATGCAATAATCAAAAAGGAATTCACTGTGATTAAAGCATAAGGAATGCATGTAACCAATGTAAATACCAGTTTTCTCCACTTGATGCACTTCTTCGTTAGACAGGCAGCTCTATTCTTTGTCACATGTTCAATTAGGGTGTCCTAATCGCATGAAACATTTGCCTGTAATTTAGCCGTCCAGCTCCAGGAAATAACTTCTCACTGTGCAATGGTTTACTTGTCTCGGTGCAATTATGAGCAAATTAGAAATTAGCTGGAAGCGTTTAGCACTGGCTGGTTATACGCTTTTATGATTAAAGAAGAAGTGTATTATGTTTCAGACATGTTGCAGTGTCTGACAATGCCGTCAGCTGTTTGAATTTGTTTGTGTGTGTGAGTGTGTGTGTGTGTGTGTGTTTTAATCTTCATTGTTAGTTAAAGTGGCTTTATATTACTATTACAATTGCAATCATCTTGTGAACAGTTGTTCTATGCCATTATTTGCATAAAAGGCAAATATTTTCTTAAAGTCAAATTCTAAATTATAGGGATTTAAAAATAAATTAGTTTTTATCAACAACAACTAGGAAAATCTTATAAAACCTATATCTTAGGATACACATAGAACCACTTTGCATTTAAAAAGTCTGGTTTCATGAGCATTATGTGCATTATGTGATTTACGTCGCTTTGTCACAGCTGTGGATCGTTCCACACTGACATCCACATAGCCAACGACAGCGAGCGATAAACACACGGGGCTGAATTTGATTAGATGTCTAATCTGTGAGTGAGCCGTGAGTCTATAGACTCAGATCCTCTCACACTGAGAGTCTGATGGCACATCAACCCCTCTGACTGCTCGGTCCATTCAGCAGGGCAATGTCTTTTTTTGGAGTAATACGTCAAAGAGATGTTTAGCTAAATTTTGATTGCAAATGCAATGTTTTGTGTGTGTTAAAGAGAATGTCTTTACTGTGGCTCTTTGTCTTTTGTTCAAAATGTGATTTTCTTCGGTGTATTTGTCTGAAACATGTTTGAGTGCTTTTAATTGGCGTTGTTTAAACCATTATTTCCATTTAGATTGAGATTATCTCAAATGAAAAATAATACAATTTCTAAATTATTAAATGGATGATTTATGATATTTAAAATCAAAGAAAATATTTGTCATTTATTTTAAAAAAAAATTTGTATTATTATTTATTTTAAAAACCAAGCATTATGCAAAACTACATAACCAAACATGATGGGTGTTTAGTAAAAAAAAAAAAAAGAAAAGTTTAATTGCAAAAAAAGAGATCACTTTTAAAAAATCAAAGATACGTTTTAAAAAATCATGTTTTAGTTTAGGTTAAGTTTTTATTGCGTTTTATTGTGTTGGTTAGCTGTATTCTTTTGTTATTTTGTAACTCATCTGCAGTTTAAAATTTATTGGAATGCACAATGAAAAAAAAACATGATATTTGAAAATACTTAAAAACAGAATTATCAGTTTTTGCAAATAAACTCTTCAAATATAATAATAATAAAAATAAAACATTATCACCATTCAACAAGATGCACCTTAACATCATTGTACTTTTAGAAATGAACCCTCTGATGCACGATATCAACTACAGAAGCTTTTTTCAAAGTGTGAAGTTACATACAAACCAACTTAGGTTAGCCTATAACTTTTGACCCTTACCCATAATTCTATGTCTTCATCGCATGCCATTACGTCTTTTTACTTCTATTGCATTGCATATGCATATTTTTTAGGAAAATACATAATTTGGGGTATATATATAAACACATAGAAAATAGTTTTTGAAGAAATATTGATAAATGTTTTTCTTTAATAATTAATGTATCAGAGGTTAAGGGAACACGGTCAGGAACAGAGAGGCATGAAAAGGCACTGTCTTCTTTAGGATGTCTGTAAAAGTGTTAGTATGTGTGTGTGTGTGTGTGTGTGTGTGTGTGTGTGTGTGTGAATAAACCGACGAGCAGGCGGTGGCAGTGATGCAGGCAGCTGGTGATGTATGTGCCAGCTTATCGCTGGGAGACGTGACAGACAGGCCGTTTGTGTTTGTGTGGCAATAGAAATCATGGAGAAATGACAGGCCTTTCTTTATGCAAAGATCCTCTCCGACACGTTCGCTTTGACTTACGGCCACCCGTTACTGTGTAGTGGTGACAAATGCCTCTATTACTTTCTGCACTCCGTCATTCCAGGACGCTTTTCCTATGATTCCTCGTTGTAACATCCAATTAGTGATAAAGAAACAAAGATGCAGGCTATCCATAAACGCAATCAGCACATCTGGCACAGCGCTTTTACCTCGGATAACAACCATGTAAAATACACATTTTTATACTTTAGGGGGATCTAACTGCCCATTTTGACAATTTACAATGCACAAAGCTTGTGTCGAACAATTAAATCACCACACACTTGAGTCGAGAGAGAACGAGAGCTACAAAGATGACAGGCCAAGTGGACCAAAAAAAAATAAAATAAAAAAAGACCTGGTTTGACCACAAGTGGGATTTGGGTTTCAAAACAACCTCGTCTTCTCTCTCCATTCCTCTTCTCGTTCTGTTTCTGCTCTCCACTAATCCTAATATGCTGCCTGTGCTCCTACAGCGCTTTAGTCCTCAACTCATTAAATCTTATTACACAGCTAATAAGCGCTAACCAAACATACCGCTGCCATGCTGACTGCCCGCTGCCGCCCCGAAACTGCACGACACACACACACACACACACACACACTCGTAAGCATGAGCAAATGTAAGCCCCAGTAATTGTATCTTTCTGCATAAATGACTCTCCACGTAAACATAGAGTATGTGCATATCTTAGTATCCGCCGTCTTCAAAATACTTGAGCACAGGAAGGCAAGCATGCTCTGTTCCTCCTCTCCTCTTCTCTCATTTGGTCCTTTATTAGAGTAAAGGTCAAATTAAATATGATTCCCTTATGATGGTTAATTTAGACAATGATCTCCCATTGCAGATCTCCGATGAAAGCAGTGGCATTATCGACCAAATCTCAGCTGATACCATCCAGCTTTGTAACCTTTGTTTACGGCGAGACCTTGCAGAGAGGGAAACCGTCAGGACGGATGCAACAAATGAGAACAAGAAATTCTTTAAAAAAAGTGGAAATGAGGAAGGAAGAGCATTAGAGAGAGGGAACGCGATTTACATTTACTTGTTGGATCAGCACGTTGGCTCCCAGCCAGGGCAGAGATGATTTTTCCGCGTCACATTTGTATAAACAGAGTGCTGCTGTACGGCTCATTAGTTCGATAGTGAGAGAGAGAGACGAGCTGTAGTTAAAGACTTCCCTCTGTCACAGTCCATCACAGGCGTGATTAATGTCACTGAGATGTGGGGCTCGGTCCGTGATGCCACCCATATGCCACACACACACACACACACACACACACACACACACACAAACGCTTGTGTCATATATCTTTGTTTTGCAGGCATTTTAACAGACACCTCATGGAAAAGTGGTTAGAATACTGGTTAATACAGTTAATACAAAATTCATACTGTACACTGCTTTTTTGTTGTTGAAAGAAATCAATGCTTTTATTCAGCAAGGATGCATTCAAGTGATCAAACATGTTTATCAGAGAGAAAAAAAAAAAAATATATATATATATATATATATGTCAGGTTACAGCAGTTAGGTACATTATGAATGACATATTTGCAATGCTTTCTGTAAAATATATAGATTTAACATTTTAATCAGTCACTGTAATCAATCATTATTTTTCACTGCGAGATGATTGATTTATTGAGATGCACATGTGAAGGCATCACTCACCTCACTTTTTCACTCACACACACACACGTCAGCTAAGATCCTGCTGTGACCTGTGTATTGGCAGTTCTTCTCTTCTGCATGTTCATTAGCAGATGATTTCAGAGTTTGAGTCTCTGTGCTTAGTATCTATTTCCCTCAAGTGTTCAGACCCTTGAGCTGTGAGGATTTTAGCCTGGGGTTACTTTTTTCATTTAACATAATTAGACTTTGCTGTATCACATTAAGCCTGCAGTGTGCAAAGAGCCGCAGACTGAGCCACTGCCACTGCATAGAAAGACGGCACTCTTGTATTCGGAAAAGTCATCATTACAAACCCTTCAGCTCCTGCTACGAGTGGTTTATTGTTAAAGCAGTTCTATGAGACTGTATTTATTGATTCAAATAAAAGTGGAGGGGGTTTTTACATCCGGAAATTTTGTCAGAACTGGGGTTGTTTCTGGCTTGCATGCTTTTTTCTTTTTATTTCTCTCCGCTCTGTGACTAGAACATGTCAAACAGTGTGTTTAACAGAGACCGTTGTGAGACCGTGTGCTGTAGCCGTCCGTTAGCGACTGATTTACACAGCTCTGCTGTCTGTGTGTGTGTTTGTCACCTCAACAGCAGTTATTTCAATACAGAGGGAGTGAGAGCCATCCAATCGTGCCTCTGCCTCTGCCTCATAACTGCTGGAGTGGATATGGCAGCAATCAACATAATTAAAATAATAACACTAACAAGCTTTCCGAGTCGATCGTTTCCTGCGAGTAAAGATCCGTGCCTCTATGAGAGCATGTGGGAACGCTGTCTCTCTCCCTCACCCCATCAGAAACATGATGCCTGGCTTTGTTACTGATCTGATGGGGTAATGGAGAAGAGCTCATGATGCAATGCTTGTGTGTTTAAGTGTGATATCGTGTTTTTTCCCCCCTCTTGCTCCCCAACAAATGTGTAATTTTGTAATTCTGTCTTCCTAAGCGAAGGTGATAATTTGTGTTTACATGTGCTTGTGCATTTCATGAAGTGCAGACACAGTATTTGGGCCCAGAATGTTGATATATCCTGCTCTGTAGCATGCTATATTTAATATGAAATTATTATATGTGTAAAATTTGCCTTACAGATTTTTTTGTAGTTCAATACAATAATATTAATAACTATAATAAAAAAAAATCTAATACAGTATTTTTCTCCATATATATATATATATATATATATATATATATATATATATAATAGAAAAATATGCTAGTACACATGTAATGTATTGACTACCCAACATAAATAATTATTTAAAAAATATTATTTAATAAAAAGCTCTGTTTTACTGTCTTATTTTGTATGCTTTCTTCTTATTGCATTTAGAGGGCATCTGTCAGACTTAGCACCGCCCTGACCAGTCAGACTGCTAAAGATCTTCACAGCGAATCAATTACTACAGATGAAGAAGATCATATTTCCCATTTATGTTGAAGTCATCCGCTTTAAAAGTGCTCCTCCCCGAATCCCCCTCCCACAGCCTCTTCTGTGAAAGCTGTTTTTGCCTTCAGTGTAGTAACCTCAACTTCACGAATGAGATTTCACCAGGCTCGGATACAAATGAAGCATTAAGCCCTGGTAATCGTACTGGGGAGGGGTCAGGCTTTATTAATGTCCTATCAGGGGAATATCTCAACGAGCGGAGACAGAGACAAGGCCGCTTTCCAAAACACTGGCTCCCCACCCCGAACTCCGCAGATGAACAAATATTTATGTATGAGCATATTTTTGAGATTCAAATGCATTTCGGCCCACCTCATCAGAGTAACGAGTAAATAATGAACAGACTTAACAATGACAGCTGCAATTTATGTATGTGAACGTTCATTTAATGATTTAGGGAATTATAAATATTATGGGCCACTTGGTTTGACTCAATGGTGATGTCATTTATTATTATTTTTTTATTAATTATGTGAAAAAACGTTCTCCTGTCCCAGCCTAATATGAAGAAACATACATAAAGCCCACTGCCGTCAAGTTCAGGGTTGGAATGATGTTTCAGTGATTTTGAAAGAAGTCTGATATTCTTAATAATTCTGTATTTATTTGAACAATTTGAATATTTTTACGATTTAAAATAGCTGTTTCTATATTAATATATTTAAAGACTGACAAATCTGAATTTTTAGCAGCCTTTATTTCAGTCTTCAGTGCTCAAGAAACATTTCTAATTATTATCAATGTTGAATGCAGTTGTGCTGTTCAATATTTTTTGTGGAAAACATAATGCATTTTTTTCAGTATTACAAAAGTAAAAAAAAAAAAAAAAACCTTTATTTGAAAAATAAATATATATTTTTTTACATTATAAATATATTTATTTATATAATTTTGATAAATTTATAAATACATTTATAAATAAATAAATATTACTATCACCAAACTTTTGAAAAGTAGTGCACATAAACCATTTGTAAGTTGATTTAAAAAAAAAAAATCTCTCTCTCTATATATAGCAACGTAATTAACTAAACCAATAGTGTGTGTTTGGGGGCAGGGCTATCTGTTTGGCAACCATTGGTAGATGTTTATTAAAGAAACCTGTCTGAAAGAGTTATTTTTGGTGATGCTTGTATGAATTTAGCTTAAAATACATAAATATTTATTTAAAACTATATATATATATATATTTAAAAAAATGTGGTATTAGAAATATATAATACCACATTACAATTTAACAAAGGAATTATATAAAAAAAAACTACAATTTAACAAAGAAATTATATATATATAATATATATATATAAATATATATATATATATATATATATATATATATATATATATATATATATATATATTTTATATATATATATATATATATATATATATATATATATATATATATATATATATATATTATATATATATATATATATATATTATATATATATTTTTTATAATTCCTTTGTTAAATTGTAATGTGATAAAAAAAAAAAAAATATTAGATTAAGTGCTTGACATCGTTTTCTGCTCGAGGAAAGGGATGCATGAATTACCACCCTATTAAAAATAGACCACCTGCATTTTAATCTTCCTTCCTTCACTTCAGGCCTTCATCTCTCTCTGAGGCCCTGCGTCCACTGATCCAGGTATGGAAAGATGATCAGCATTTGCGTCAGTGGGCCAGGGCTGAAGGTTTGATTGATAGGTGGATGTGTAGGGCTGGCGTGGAGGTGTGGGCCGCCTCCTCTCGGGTTGCGTGAAGCTCCCTGGCCTCTGTCAGTCCGTCGTTTTGCCACGCGTTCTAATCGATGCTCAAGTGCGAGAGTCAGGATGGAGGCTTCTATCGGCTGAACCCTGGGGAGGCCCGAGCGCGTTTGACTGACAGGTCAGGGAAAGAGGAACGCAGCAGTTGCCAAGGCGAGCCGTACCCAGTAGCGTTTGGCAGCCGCAAAGGCAGACGGTGCCTTCTGGGGTCCCCCGCTCCGTGCCAGATTCCAATTGTTGAGGTGGCAGAGCAGAGAGGGGCAGACAATAGAGTTCATGGCACACACAGGGCATGAGAAAATAAGCCAAATATCTCTCCTCTAACACCTCTCAGTTATTTCCTGTTATCAGTCTTTGTAACAGCTCTAAATTCCGGTTTGTGTTTCCTGTAGTCTTTATAATTTTATATATTCTATTAGGAATTATTATACACTAATGTTGTGATACACATGCTGAACGTATGAAATTAGACACTGCGGTGACTTGTCAATGTTATGTATTTATATGCAATATGATAAGTTCATGTGAATCTGTCATTTCATCTTTCCGCAAGCTCATATTGTGAATGATTATTTGGGTTACAGTACATTAATCTCTCCATCTCTATCTTTCCGTCTCTCTCTCTGTCTCTCTCTCTCTTTCTCTCTCGTAGTGGTGTGGGTTTGGCAAGAGCCCATTATGAGAAACAGCCTCCCTCGAACCTGCGCAAGTCAAACTTCTTTCACTTCGTTCTGGCCCTGTATGACCGGCAGGGACAGCCTGTTGAGATCGAGAGAACCTCCTACGTGGACTTTGTGGAAAAAGACAAAGTAAGCACTCTGTCACTAATAGACGCCGCTACACAACGCAACAGGATTTGTGATATGCTGGGGTGTTGCATATTGAACTTAGAGAACAAGCTAAGAATGTACTGTATAATGCTACAATTGTTTTTAGATGCACGTTTAGTAGATAAAAAGGTCATGTCATCTTAGAATTAAGCTTATAAATAATTCTGAAATAATTCACATGCAGCAGAAAAGTTTTCATAGATCTTTAATAAAAAAAAAAAAGATATAATTTTACTCCCAAGATTTTACATCATCTCATATCTTTGATTAGTTTCATTATTGTTGCACAGGTCAAATTTGTTAATTAAGATGTGTATCTGATCCAAGTTTTGTAGTTTTAAGAAAAGTACCAATAAAAGCATTAATATATAATTTAATTCATACTCATTGATCATGCATACTGATTATAAAAAATAAAAAAAACCGGAACATTTTCCAAACCTTCTGCAACAATGTGTAATGTTTACGTACTTTCCAATAAATTACAACAATATATATATATAAATGTAGTTTTTTTTTTAGGTTAAAAAAGTTGTAAATCATTTTTTGATCATACACACTGATACTTTTTCTAAATATTTTCTAAAAAATTCCCTAAACCCATGCAACAGTTTTTAATTTGTGTGTGTTTATTTCATCAATATAAAAAAATACATATTGGTAAGATATTCCATATTTTAAATATATTCTATATGACATTAGATGTTTCCCCTTCTTTATGCAATTGCATTGTGTATATGTGAGATCTAGTTCAGGGTATCAAACTCGCATTATCATCCAGAGTTGTGATTCTCAGTAGTAGCGGTACCAGGTAATACATCTAGGGGGCACCGATGAGACCACTTTTTTGCCATAAGAATTTCATTGACATTATATGCAATGTCTTTTTTTAAATATATTATAAAACACCCAGTTTTTCACACAGAGGATTGTTGTTTGGCTTATTTTTGCCCCATGTTATTTTGTTCTTTGCTTATCCTTTGAGTGTGATTCTCAAGATCAGCATCATGGGAATAAATCTCGCCCTTACCCAAAGTATTCCTCTAAAAATTGCCTGTTCACAGTACCACTTTAGCTCCATTCTGGAGTGTAGTCATGTGTTTGTACCTGCTAGCCCTGTGGTGTGTGTTGGAGGGTAGTCCTGCTCACCCCGCGGTGTGTGTGTCGGGGGGTTGTTCTCAGTAAAAGGTTACAGAGAACAGCTCCGCCCACGGTCATATGGGACGGGGTCCAGCTGGCACGGTCAGCCCTCTGTCCTCGCTGTCCGCTCACCTCCGCCATAACCCCCAACACACTCCTCCACTCCACCCTGGGTCGCTGCCAAGACGCTACCACCAAACTTGGCAGTGAGGAGATAGAGAAAGACTGACGACATTTATGGGTGTGTCATGTTCGTTATGTAAAATAACTCTCCTGAAGCCTGGATGTGATGATTAAACGTAAACCTCACAATTAGTCCAAAGAATGAAACCAATCTGGGCTCACATTTGGATGCACTGCAGTTTTTTTGCTGCCTGTGATTATTAGAAAGTGAATGGATTTGAATTACTCACTAGAGATTTTAAAATAGCCTTCAAACTAACTTTCAAATTTGTAAAAATTCTAATTCACATTGGTTTTATAAAAACACCCCTTTTGTATCTGAATGTCAATTTACACTATTGTTGAAGTAAAAATGTATCAAAATGTATCAGCTTTTTAAATTAAAGAAAAATGGATAGTCAAACCTGAATAAATAAAACACATAGTTGTAGTTTTTGCTAATACTGTCATCATCGTTGCCACAGGACATTGATCCCATAATTAGCAGCAGTGAGTCACAATTCAGATGTGAAGGTCAACATACTGAGATTACCTGTCTTGATGGTCCGTTTTTAATACATGACAATTTATTTTTCATTCTCATAAATTGTCCTGCTTGCTTGTGCATTCTTTTAGGAATACAATGGCGAGAAGACCAACAATGGCATCCACTACAGGTTACAGCTTCTCTACAGCAACGGTGAGACCCACACTGCTTCTGCAAACCCTTTCCATATCCCATCAATAACAAAGACATATTGCGAGGCAGAGCCGGGCCAACTGTAAACGATATGCAACCACAATCAAGCAACATGTCTCATCACATCTGGGAGAGTATTTGAGAGCTCCATCTGTTTATCCTGAGAGGGGTTCATGCTGTTGAACACGTTTGCCACCCTTTCACAGTTTACGCTCTTGTCTAATGTCATTCCACGCTACTCACCCACACAGACACGTTAAACAAGGCCTAATTTGAGCCATTAGTTCTTAGTAAAGTACACGCACACTGGATACATAAAGAGCAGGTACGATGTTACACTTGACAATATATATATATATATATATATATATATATATATATATATATATATATATGTATATGAGAGACAATAAGAAGAGCTGGACCTTCCCCTGCTCTAATGATAACTTCTAGTAGTGAGTGATTTGTCTGTAGATGTGGATTCTCTGTCATCCACCAGACAGCAGGGCAGGAGAAAAGTGAGCTCTCGCACTTTAAGGCAGGAAGATCATAAATAATAAAAAAAAAACTCTGAAGCTGAGCCGAGTTTGTTTTTGCTAAGAAGTGTTAACGGAATAGCTCAGTCAGCATGACAAGCATAACAGAATGCGCATAAGCGTACTGTAGGGAAAAGAATAATAAAACAAATTAATTTCCAAGACTTTCCATAAGAAATGAGTCCCTTTATGTAGACTTTTCGGAACAATTGGGCTTTGCGTTTGGGACTGGCTTTCTATTCTGTTTACTCAAAGAGCCTTTTAATTTGAACGCACACTTGATTCTACAATTATTTGTGTTGAAATATGGCACATTAGATTTTTCTTTTTTTTTTCTTCATGCAGCTAAGCAGGAATTTTAGTATACTCAGAGCCTAAGAAAACATTTTGTTTATGAGATGCATGTTTTTGTGTCTAATCTGTATTTATTCCATTTTAAACCTCCAGGTATCAGGACAGAACAGGATCTGTATGTTCGATTAATAGACTCCATGACTAAACAGGTGAGTGTAGTTTGAGTGTTTTGCTTTTCTTCATTGAAAATCATTCACTCATTAAGTGTATAAAGTGTAAATATCACCACATAACAAATGTATAACTTGAATTAATAATAAAAAAAAAAAAAAAAAAAAATATATATATATATATATATATATATATATATATATATATAAACACACTATAATTTTATACAGCATTACAAATCTCAACTGCTTGGTTGTTATATTGTCAAAAATGTAAAATATATTATTGCCTCGTGATGTATACATTTTTCTGTATATTTATTTTAGTGCTGTCAAACGATTAATCACAATTACTCTAATTAATTTTATTAATTATAATAAGTTTTTGTTTACATAATATATGTGTGTGTACTGTGTATATTTATTATGTATATATAAATAAATACACATACATTCATGAATATATTTGAGAAAAATATGTTAAGTTTATACATTAAAATATTTATACATAATACCAATTATATGAATATAAATATATACATGGAAATACATAGAAATATTTTCAAAATATATACTGTATATATATATATATATATATATATATATATATATATATATATATATATATATATATATATACATACATACAGTATTCACACATATATTATGTAAACAAAAACTTTTATTTATATGCAATTAATCGTGATTAATCGTTCCACAGCACTAATTTATTTTGTCACAAAATGTAACTATATTGCCCTGCTATTTATATAGATTTGATATACATGTACAACTTTATCCACATACATACAGTATACTCACATAAAACAAAATAGCAAGTCTCAACTGCTCGTTTTTTATTTTGTCGTAAAATGTATAACTATATTATCACCCAGCTCTTTAGATAAAACTGAATATATAGTACATCCTTACCTAACTGCCTGTTTACATCATATTCACGTAAAGCAATGTATACTAAATAGCAAATCTAAGCTGCTTGATTGCTTGTATCATCTCAAAATGTGAACTATATTGTGATCCAGCTCTAATCTGTTAAAAGGTATAAAGATATTATATCTGTTAAAGATGCTATACAAATAAATGTGACTTGACTAAAAGTGCATGTGATGAACCCCACATGCAAATGAAGATCCCATTAGAGATGCCTCTCATACTCTCGACTCAGTCCTGCACCTGCGTTCTTCTTTTCGTCATGAAATGGACCAGATATCAACCAGACCCCCCCGGTCTTCGTATGGCCTATCTTTTCCTCAGCCCAGCAGGTCCCACTGTCACTGTGTGTCAGCCTTTCTCAGATCAATATGGCAACCAGTTCCTCGACAAAGCATCAACCCCGGAGACCAATCAATAGGCCTTAATGTAGCTGCAGAGCCGACACGCTGGAGACAATAATCCTCCCGACAACAAAAAAGGGCTGTAACTGTGTGCGCCCGTAAAATCCTTTCCCCCCTACCCACACATGCAGGCTTTACATATGTGCATCAACAGCGAAGCTGCAAATATCGATCGAGAACAACCCGATTTTCTTCTAATTGAGAATATGACAGAGAAGGATCTTGGTTGAGTTATGCCGCCTTCAATTTGAACGTTTCCCCAAATTGAATTTTGCGAAATAGTTCAGTACTGCTAATCGAAATATTTCTTGTAAGGTGATATGACTTAATTAAGGTACCAGGAAAGAGCGTGTTTGGACTTCATGGAAGACTTGTAACACTATTCCATATCGCTGGAGTCAGACGTGCTTGAAGAACCGGGGTGGGGCCACTACTGTGGCGCCAGCGATGTGAATCAAGAACGATGATATATAAATATCGACCCGATCCACCTCCCGACCCCCTCCGATCCCAAATCCCCTCCCCCTTCGACAAAAATGGAGGATGGTGATGAAGAAGAAGAGACTTTCATAGCCATCGAAGAGAAAGATCAATAATGTAGAAGTGGTCGTTATACTAAAAGTATTGTTCCCTAGGGCGTTGGGTCAACCCTGTCTGGCCGACTGACCAGAGTTGAGTAAGATGGAAGATAGTTTGAGGTGGATTGTGTTTTGTGTTCCTTATGTATGTGTGTGTGTTTATGATGGATCCATCTTTACTGGTGATGGGGATGAGGTCTGGTAGGAAGGGGGTGAGTCCTTTAACTTCCTTGATATGCACCGGTCATCCGTCATTAAGGCCAGGCATGACAGCCCGATGACGGATGCCTGGGAGGAGTCCTCTCTTTTGGGGCCTGGCTGGCCATCTGGCTGCTCGGGATGGATGCTGTAGGGGTGAACGGGAAGATTGTTACTCCACATGAGCCCCAGCAGATTCTGGATCCCCCTTGGATCGCTGTATACGTCCTGCCCCAGATGACCAGATTTAGCTTTTAGCATATGTTAAAGTTGTCAGCATGCTTCGAACCAAAAACATGACTAATGACCAGGTGTCAGCATCCTGAACAACTTGAGCAATCAATGGTTTCAGGATGAGCTAAAGAAGGAGTTTGGCCAAGCCAGACGACAAGAGGACTGAATAATAAGGACTGAATAAATTGATCAAATGTGCCAATAAAGACTTTTATAAGGTTTCAAATGATTTCCATTTAAAATAAATGTTCTCATTATGAATTTTCTGCACATCGCCATATCTTGAAACAGTTTCCACAAAAACGGTTTTAACATTGATGATAATCTGTTTCTTGATCACCAAATCAGAAAATTAGAATGATTTCTGAAGGATCATGTGACACTGAAGACTGGAGTAATGATGCTGAAATTTCAGCTTCGCCATCACATTAATAAATGACATTTTGAAAACAGTTTGTAATAATATTTCAATGTTTTTACTGTATTTTTAAAGAAATAAATGCAGTCTTGGTGAAACGTCTTTTAAAAACATTTACAAATCTTACCAACCCCAAACTTTTGAATGGGATTTTGAGGTTAACCAGCAAACACATTTAAAGCACTACACAAACACACTCACACACACAGTAGAAATAACATGAATTTCTCTCTCTTTCTTCCTTTTAGGCAATCCTTTATGAAGGCCAAGACAAAAACCCAGAGATGTGCCGTGTTCTCCTCACCCATGAGATCATGTGCAGGTCAGTTCATATTTACCTCTCATGTCTTATAAGATTCAAAGCACTAACATATTGAAGACAAAGTAACATGCAATTTTCAAAGTATCTTTCAATGCCTTATTAATTCCTTTTTTATTAATAACAAGAATAAAAATGTATTACACCTCGTATTACTGATCATGATTCAGTATCACTGTGTGAGAGAGGCTTTAGAAGAATATTAACATATGGTTTGGGAGTTCAGCTCACGGGTGTACCGCAGGGTTGCATAGGTGGGCCTACACAATTCTTCCCGCTCCACTGTGAAGTCCTACAGGGCTTTCCTCATTACATTGACCTTAATGCAGTGTAATTATGGGTTCACAGTAGGCTCGCGTGGCTGGAGGCCTGGATAGAGGTGTACTGTCCATTAATTTTTGCCTGATGGCCATTGAAGGGGGGTAAGGATCTGTAGGGAAGCAGGGCTGGGGGGTCGAGGAAGTTAAAGGGGCTCAGATGCTGGTGTCTTGGGTAACGGGGGGTAAACTTAGAGTTAATAATGTAGTGAGGGGAAATGATGGGGCTTTGTTGGGCACCGGAGAGCCGGTGGGAGAAGCAAATCCTCAAATAGAGTGCAGCAGTGATTATGTATTTTTGTAGGCCAACCCTAAAGTTATAGCATCGCCCCAGCTCCCTCAACAAAAACCCTACCGTTTTTTTTTTCCCATTGGCTTTTGGATTATTGTAGAAAATAAACTATGTGATCAACAAAAGTTTGATTCTAATTTGGTTCATCATTATAATCCTCACAAATGAACACAACTTTTATTGATTTTGAAGCCTAAATACAGTCGCCAGAAGTAAAAAGCTTAACATAGACTGAAAAATGGGCTAGTCCAGATGAGGTTTCTTGGTCAGTGTGATGATGTTTATTGCCCTTAGCCCTAAGCAACCCATTTAGCCACTTACTAGCATCCACATTTTCAACACAAGTAAAATCACAAGTGGGGTAATACTGATGTTTTTTGTCTTGTAGATTAAAATGTGGAAATATCTTTGGCTTGTGTTCAGACATTTAACCATATATCCATTCAAAAACCTATTGAATTTAGGACAGTGGATGTGGAAGTGTTAAAATGTCAAGTTTTGGCTTATAAAAATACTTAATACCTGCAACACCCTATCTGGCGAGAAGGAAATACATTTTTTTTTATTATCAAATCACTTCACATCCAATATTTTTTAATATGTCTAATGCTAATGTTCTTTGCTTTGCTCTGAGATTTGCCAAGGAAAGAGACAGTCAATGATTATGGGGAGCCTGTCGAGTTATTAAAGTGTTGATGGGAATTTCAACACATTCCAAATCATTAAGATGGACTTTGCTAATTATGTTAATCACAGAAGTGATTCCATCTGGCTGCCACCAGCACTACATAAATCTCACAAATGCTTCACCCTATAAAGTGGACATCATCACTTCCAGAAAACTCACCTGTTTTACGCCACACAGCACTGGATGCTGGGTATTCTGTGCTATTTTCTCCCTCAAGGAACCGGGCTTTCTCGGAGATGATGATTTCGTTACAGGTTCCATTTCCATAATGATGGCTCAGTTTGAGTCGGTCATTATGTGATTGAGTGTGATTATTAACTGCCTCCCCTGATGAATGGTGTGTTTCCATTCGCTAATGAGAGCGAGATGAGAGATATTTCCCCTGTCTCTCACTCCCAGGTGATAGAACTCTTTATCAAGGCCCTGACAAAGTCTGCCTCACCTGCAACACCCATCAACAGACTGAAAGCACAGCATATGGTCATGGCAAACTTGATGTTCTTGTCCCAGACATGAGTGTCCTGTGGTCCCTTTCAGTTATAATAAATAGCGCTTGTTTTTGAGATAATTTCCTTTGTGTGGTAAATGAGCTTAGAAAACAACTGTGACAGATTAATAGGCATCTCCTGTAAGCAGAGTTACAATATTGCCACATGAACATCATACTCACAGTCAACAGGAACTTTGAGGAGCGGTGTTTTGCCAGATTAAAATGGCTGGTAGAATTGTAACTACACCATCTAACAGTCACCTCTAGTGACGTGACATAGCCAAGTATGGTGACCCATACTCAGAATTAGTGCTTTGCATTTATCATTAGTGCTCTCAAGGGCACCTCAGTCATGATATTGAAGGTAAGAGAGAGTACATTCACTTCCCTCACCTACAATCCCTGCTGGTATGAGACTCGAACCCACAACCTATTGATTACGAGTCCAACTCTCTAACCATAAGGCCACGACTTCCCCTCTTCCTCTCTTCTTCTCTTCCTCCTCTATTGGAAATCACTAAAAATGATCTTATATTCAGGCAAAATAATTTATATATAAAATTATTATATGAGCCACTGTATATTACCAGTTTCAAATTATTTTTGAGAGATTCTTAAATGAATTGACATTATTTTTATTCATCGCAATTTTTCCTGACAGCTGCTTTTGGTGACATATCTAGTTTAAATCAAGAAACAGTCGATTGATAAATAAAATAAATCATAAATAATAAATGTATCTAATGTATTTTTATGAAACATTAAATATATATTTACAATATATGTATGTATGAAGAGGTAATGCATTTTCAAGATATGGATTGATTAATGTACATTTTAACATATAAATAACAATGTTTTATTTGTTTGTTTATTTAGGTTAGAAAAATTACTTTCTTTAAAATCAAGTTGTAGTCAAGTTGTTCCCTCTGAATTAAAAAGTTTTGACTTCATTATGTGTGCTCTGTAATGTACTATAGGAAGTCATTTGTCAAGGGACAGGACTTGGTATTGCGTTTAACCATTCAAGGTCCTTCCTGCTCATCCCAATGACTTGAAACTGGCACTTCAGAGTCTCCAAATGAGGCATCACAGCGGTTAGTTGGCATTGCACGTCTACAAAATCATGGCGCGCGTTGCACAGTGGGCACGGACTGGTCTCTGTCCGCCAGTCTGGATCAGGATGCTGAGTTGGAGAGCTCTGTCACCGGCTCTCATCCTCCAGTCAGGCAGCCTGGTGCATATGATTAGCCCTGGCCGCATCCTCTCTGTGCCTGGCTGGGTAATTACAACACTTGCCCTTTGAAAACAAGCCCTCTATTGACATCTATTCTCTCCGTCCTTCTCTATCGTTTCATGTCTTATCTTACTCCTTCAGCATTTCCCACTCTATCTGATGTTAGTCTTAAGATTCCTCAGGGAAGCTTTGAAGAGTGTTTTTTTTTAAAGCTCCGCTCTGATATTGTGCCTTCGTCTGATAAACCCACCTCTCTAGTTTTCAAGTGAATCTACTTCAGGATACCGGAGGTCCGTCTGGTGAGTAGGTAGCTCTTAAAGCATCTGTTCCTCAATCTCTGACTAATCAGTAGGAGCGACCAGAGCTGGTGCCTCTTTAGAGCAGCACAGCTTGTCCTGTGCTCATTTTAGGAGTTTGAGGTTGGAGAAGCCACATTTGTTTTCGTGGTTCTGGCCCTTCATCATTAGCCAAGCCAGGGCTAGCCTGCTCAGGCCCTGGAGGGAACACCATTAAGGCCACATTACGGACGCTCCGCCAAGGTTTGTTTTTGCGAACGGGGTCCGGGCCTCCCTCCGGACCTGGCTGTGCTCCTGGGGTCCAGTTTGTTTATAACACTTCTTTCGCAGTTTGAGGAGGTTGTCACCACAGCATCACCATTGGGTTTCCAATGTTAATTGGTCTCCTGGAAGTTTGCTAATGGTTCCAAGTAGCTGGGGGAATAAATTATGGCGGCGCGCTCTATGGCAACAGTCACACACACAAAGAACAGGAAAACAACGAAATGGTTCATGTTTTTTCAGGTTCTTAAAGATCAAACAATGTGATAAATGATTCATAAAGTCAGATCGTTTTGCATTCAGTGGTTCTGAGTGAGGATTATTTGTCAAATGGCAATCTAATGCATGACAGCATGAAGCAAGTAGGATGAATATATCAGGAGTCTTAGTGGTCTGAAAAAATCCATACAATATGATTTGAAGTTATTGCTTAGCTAATCTTAATCGAGGGTAATGATTTTTTTGTTTCAGCATCTACTTCATCATTTCATCAAACTGTTTAGAGAAAAATGGAATAGATACTGCAACTCTGTGTCTCCATCTCTACTATTCAGGAGCAGCACTGCTTCATGATTTATTTTGATTATGCTTAATCATTATGCATAAAAATAAAAAATAAAAATGTAAATATTATATTATATTATATTATATTATATTATATTATATTATATTATATTAATATAAACTATATATATTTTTGAGAATATAAACAAATATTTTTCTCACCTTTTTTTTACTTAATATGTTGAGATTTTAATAAAAAATCTTTACATTCATATTCTTAAAAAAGAATCATATCACAGTGTAGTTTTAGTAATATTTTAATTGTAGTATACAATTACAAATCTATTATAAAAAAAACACACTGTTTTTAATTTAAAAGGAGTATCTCAGTCTCTTGCTGTAAGAACTCAGTCCTGCAGGAAACACTGATGCACAAATATTTCTCTTCTGGCTAATGATCTCAAGCTGATGAGTTTAAACTTAATTGGAACCATTTTCACAAAGCAGGCGGCACCAGTGGTCTCACCAGTTTGGTTGGCAAGGGGTGAATGGGCTAGGCGGGGTGTATTTAGGGGAACCACATGCCACCAGATGAGGTGCCAGCCTGGGGCGAGGGCATGGGCAAGGGCAGAGGTGATGACAGTGTTGGAGAGGAGCATTTGGGAGAGAGCCGCTGCACCAGGACTTCTCTGGGTGCTGTCCAAACTGTCAGAGGCTGGCTGAGTGACCTTGGCGGGGGCCCAGCCCAGCTGGAGCACAGGGCGAGAGGAGAAAGAGGGCGACCTGTCAGGCAGCCAGCAGCTTGAGAAAGACTTGCCGGTCACCACATAGCTCCATCCCTATCTCTAAAAGAACATAAGAGCATAAGCATAAAAGCAAAGTGTTTTCTAAACTTGTACATAATTCTGTGGTCATTGAGTGGTCATAATTCTGCTTACAAGTCAAGTCACTGCATTTACTGCAAATACTGCATTTACAAAATCCAACTGAACATCAAGCAGCTTGAATAAAAATACAGTCACTGTTGTATATTGCTCTCAAAAACAATAGTAAATAAAAAAAAATATATACTAAGTAAAAAGACAGCGATAGATATCTTTAGGCATTGATATCAGTGCTGAGGTAGAAATTCCTAAAACATTCCAGTATCGATCCAACCCTATTAGATAGACATGTAACTTATGTGTTTTATCCATTTCAGCCGGTGTTGTGACAAGAAGAGCTGCGGGAACCGAAACGAGACGCCATCTGATCCTGTCATCATCGACAGGTAAGAGCATCTTTTATCTTCCTCTTGCCCTCCAAAATGGAAAGACTCCTGCATCTACGGGCATCTGGAGATTTTATTCATGTCCATTCTGGGGGGCAAGTACAGCATCCCACAGCAGGACACAGCCGCCAAGTGAGTGAAAGACAGTTTGTGTACACACGCTCCTCTTGACAAACGCAGCTCTCGCAGCAACCACATTTGGGATTCTGAAACATTTAGATACATTGAATACGATTCCAAACAATTTAGCTTTTTCCCCATGGGTTAATGTTTGTAGTTTTAGGTTTGCTAACTGCTTATTCTGTTCCGAGTACTTTCTCTCAAACTCTTTACCCTGTTAACTGGACTTCTACCCACCAAATGCATCTGTAGGGAGGTTCTGTAATGACTGGAATGGAGTGGATGCGATTGTGTGAGAGAGTGTGCACTTCCAAACAGGACAGCAGTGAGAGTGTCCTCCTAGGGCACAGGGGTCATTACCAAATCCATGTTGGCTCGTTAGACTGGCCTTGGAGCGTATCCAGCGGACAGAAGTGAAGGGAGCCGGAAATCAGTGACCCTTCCTCTTTCTCAACACACACACACACACACTTACAAAAGCTTGTACACACAACCACACACAAAATCTTCTCACCTCTAGCTGCCATGGAGTGCATTTGATTGGTGTAAGGTCCGAACCTGCAGAGATGATGTCACCTTTTCATGCTCTCAGTGTCGTTTATGGAATGTACCATTATTTAGCCACTCAGTAAATGACAAAACCCTGCAGCCATTATTGTGGCCGCACCAGCAAACAAACTACCAATAATGCCAATTTACTAACAACCGACGGGGCGAGAGGACCATCAAAGGCGAGACAAAAATACGACAAAAGCGTGCGCGAGAGCGTTTGAATTTTTCATCTCTCTACAATGAGGCTGATATTGCCGTCTGAAATGTTTCCTCTGGGAGTAGTCGGAATGAATGGTGCTACGTGGGGGCTGAATCGCTGATGTCTTGCGTGTGTGTGTGTGTGTGCCAGCCACATCCCAACTCCTCATTACGCTGACCAAAACTCATTCTAAAGTGTTTACGGGTGACAGTGGATGCGTGTGATTTAAGACAGACCGGTCCATACGACTGCATTTTAGCGCCCTATTAAGATGGGCAGTATTTATAGGAGCGCCGCCCTGAGCTCCTTAAACCAACAGATAAATCAGTTCAGCGCGAGGGACGGCCGCCAGCCCACCATGCAAATCAGCTGTAGCGCCCGTCACTGTAAAAGGCTTAATGACGGCCATTCATCCTGCCCTCCACAGTCTCTACCTTTGTTTCAAGCACAGATCTGCTCTGTAAATCAAGACCTGCTGCGCACGGCTGTGTGGCCCCATGCATCACAAATAAGAGCCCTCACATGCGCCCGCTTGCATTAACACAACCAGACCTGGTGGCGTTCGAAGGAATCATTTTTCACGCCTGCCTCTCCGTTCGTTTGGTCTCATCAATTTTGCCCCATTGATCGTGATGTTTACCACTAATGGGGGCGATAAACAACAACAAACAAAGAGTTCCACTGGATTCCTTTTGATTTCGGCCCATTATTGGCTTTCACGGGAAATAAGGCAATTACGGCGACACAGTCACTTCCTGTCCTGCTCCGGCTTCGTGAGTCTATACTGGAGTCCACTTAGTTAGAGGTTAAGTATGGGTCAGAAAGGTCAGGGGTCGTATCTTACAACCCCTTTACTTACACAAACCGGGAAGCACTTGCACTACATGCCATTTGCAGAACAAGAAGTGCTCAAGCAATGATAGGCTGGGTGAAATATCACTCCGTGAGCTTTAAAACAGGTGTTAGTACAAGCTAATATTGCAATTAGATCGTCCAGAGAGTTCTTTTAGTTGGACAATAAATTGTGCGGTGCTGTCAGTGCTTAGAGCAGGATGGGGGAGTTTGGTCTAATTACCTCCTTGTGCCTCCCACACATCCAGCCTTGATTGTGATGGTCATAATTCACTTTTCATTTCGAGTCATCCACAAGGAGTGAAGCATTGCAATCAGTCCATAGATAAGGGTTAACATTCATTCCCATGTGACCTTAGTGACCTTTGCTCCATGTCTGTGTTTACAAAGTGCCTCTCCTCTTGTCTTTATCAGGAAAACATGTTTTTGTGAAGGTCCTGTATGGCACAGATTAGTAGATGTGTGAAAGTGAAATTTGTGTTGTGTCATTTTTTTTTCTTTTGCAGTCAGGAAATCTTGGGTTTTTACTATTTAATGTTTTCCACAAATTGTTACATTTATAATATGATGTGTAAAAAAAAAAAAAATGTATGCAGTAGAGCTGAGTGTGGTTGTACATATATGTGCATGTCTGTGTCAGGGCTTAACCCTGTGGGGGTAGCTGCTGGTTTTTGGTTATCAGACTCTCTGGACTCTTCCCAGCAATCGCGTTCTATTGATCGAGCTGTGCGCCCATCGGTGCCGGCCAGATTAAGAGTATAGATTTGCAATAAAAGAAGGACATTACTGGGCAGCCTGGGTAAAATTGAAAAAAATGATGAGCTCTTGGAAGTGGAGATGAGTCAGAGGTAGAAGAGAAGGGTGTTAAAGAGGCAGATTTTATGTACGTGTGTGTTAGCGACACATTACAGGAGGATACTGTACATGTATGACATTATACACTCAGGACTGGGAAGTCGTTAATGTGCTTTAATATGGAATATCAAGAGGAGTGAAGCAACTGTTTTATTGATTATTGATTTTTAGAATAATAATTTGCAGTCACTTTTAGCCATAACAAAAGCATCATTTTATTATAACATGAAATGTTCACCCAAAAATTTAAATTCGTCATCGATTACTCACCCTCCACTTGTTCCAAACCTGTACAAGTTTCTGTCTTCCGCTGAATACAAAAAAAGATATTTTGAAGAATTTCATCTGATGGTAGCCATCTACATCCATAATATATTTTTTTCATACTATTCAAGTCAATGGCTACCGTTAACTGCTTGGTGACCAACATTCTTAAGTATATATTTCAACAGCTAAAGCAACTCATCCAGCTTTGTGGTGAGTAAATGATGACAGAATTTTCATTTCGATTAATTTTAAAGAGGTTTGCCATACTGTAAATTGTTTTAGGTTGAATTTATACTAGGTCTGTCCATTATGCAGGTACGTTTTAGTGCATGTGTATGTGTGTTTTATGTGTGAAATATGAATGATCATGGTGTGTTGTAGGGGCAGGTGGCCCATTTGGCTGGTTCAATAATTCAGTATATCCTGTCCCTCACAGGGGGACCTGTCTTGCTCCCCATTCCACTCTCATACACACTTTTTTGGAATCGAGAAGAAACAAAAGAATGAATAGAAAGCGAGATCATTCTGCAGAGGCATGGCTCTAGCTGTGGCGGTGGCACTCTGATAAAAACAGTGACAGATGCAGGTGAAATGAGGCCAGTCGCATGATGATGTGGAGCGTAAAGTTCCCTTTGCGATTCTAGAATGGTCATCTCTCATTAACCCTGAGTCTATTGAGACATTTTTACCCAAAGCACCCACATCAACTGAACACAATCATTCTGCGCTTTTAGCCTACACTCTAAAATATATTATGTTTTTGTGCTTTTTTGAATTGTAAAAGTAGATAGATGACGGCAGAATTGGATAATGACGTGTTGCGGGTCTAATTCAAACCTATACCCCCCACAGAAGTGCCACATCTCAGCATGTCTTGGGAAATGACTCTGATACATATTATATCTGATGATTTCAGCACTAATCTACGCAGCCACAACCCGATGCAAACGTGTCTTTTTATCTTAGCCGTAACGTGTTGATGACCTTGAGTGGCCAACTGAGAGGATTGAAGGGAAATACGGCAGGCACTGTTTGTGTTGTAAACCTCTCCTCTTTCATACGGGCTATCGGTTTCAACTCTCGCTACACCAGCTACACAGCCAGGCCTGCAAATAGAAAGCCACACAACCACAAGCACCTTCCCTCTCGGTTCTGTTGTTGCAGTCTCGCTCTCCGCAGAGAAGCCTCCAACAGAAGGTTAACTCACTGTAACTTATCTGGAGCAACCGTTTACTGGCTTGTTGTTGCAAAGACTTTCCTTTTAAAGCTGCAGAATTATTAGTTAGTTCAATCCTAAATGCATTCTATTTTCATAGCCACCGCGTTGGTCTGAATGAAAATGCAAATTCATTCTATTCCACTAGGTGCCGCTTTTGGAGCGGTAAAATTGCGGTTTACCCGGTAATGCTGTACACAAAGCAGCACTGCACTCACAAACACTGCTTTATCAGGCATTACCAACATGATGAAATGGAAATGAGACCAATCGAACTAATCACCACAGATTTGCATCACGCAAAAGAGGTGTTTGGAAAAAAACTATTTGTTTGGAAGTCATTGAGCAAGTAAGGTAAAAATAAATGCATATTATAACAATGAAAGACAATGAAAGTGTTTTTTGACTTCGCATGCATGCTAACCTATTGTAAGGGACACCCAAAACCAAAACATGAACCTTTTATTACCCATAATATGGGCATTTTAAAGTTTTTTTTTTTAAGTCAGTTTATTTGACTGAATCAGGGGTGTGGAAATTATATGAAAAGTTGAAGAACATATTATAAACCAAATGCATGGCTCATGAATTTGACCTTTAACAACACTTTTAATTTGACACAACATCTTCAAAATATGCTTAAAAAAGCCTTGACAAAATCCACCTCCTTGCTTAATAAAGTTGTCATTTTGTACATCCAGCTACAATTTTTTCTTCACACTGTGGTCACCTGAGATTAAAGTATTCTCTACTTTAAATTACCCAAATTTAAGTAATTTTAATGGTAGGATCGGGTAGAAATAGATAACAAGGGTTTATTTTTCAGTGTGCTTTTTTATGGTGAAACATACCTATATCTGTTCTTCGTTTCTGCTGTAACACACAAAAAGCTTTGTGCAAAAGGTCTGCACTTCTACTCCCTTAAAAACAGATGAAGCAGTCGGTGAGGCTGGCAGGAGTTACAGCAAAGCGAGGGGCATCTGTAGTGCCTGTTTACTACTCTCTATGGGGAAAGTGTTGTGTTTGCATCCAGAGCCTGAGGTGAGATGTGTCTGGGAGCCTGTGGGGCCGACAACATTAGGCTCAGGCTTAGTCACAGCCTGCAGAACGGCCCCGGGCCCTGCAGGGATGGATGTGCTCCTGAGGGCCCGCTCTGATGGAGAAACAGAGAAGCAGAAAGGCAGGAATAGAAGGAGGAGGAACTCAAACAAAACAACAACTACATATCTGTCAGTTCTTTCACCATTATGCAGGGTTTCGTGCAACTTCTTCAGGGATGCTGATAGATGCTCGAAGCCAGATTCTCCACACAGCTAGGTGAGCATCGCCCGCTTCCACTGAACGCTAGAGCTTGTTTGGGGTCATGGGAATCTGATCGCCCCCCCCAGCATGCGTGGAAGTGTTGCAGCTAAATCCACCCCTCCAGTGCCTGTCACTAATGCTAGCATTATCCCTTGCTACCCCTCTGCGAGGGAAAAGCTATCGATCGCTTCTTCCTCATCCCTCTGTCGACATATTGCTGCCTCCTGCGGGTCTCAAAGAAGGAGTGCTGGGTGCTGTGTAATCTGGGAAAGTAAACACAGTCAGGAGCCCTCTTAGCCACACCCCAGTATTGATTAAGATCATGTAGACTCGTCCGGGATATCACTGAACTGGGCCTGAACTCAGAGTCTAACCCATATTCTGATGCCAGAGGGGTACACTATATGTTTTCAGACTAAAATCTGATAATTATGCTTTGTATTTTGCATAAAACTGCTCCATTACTGTGGTAAAAACACTATAATGACTCATATAACATCTCTAGAAACAAATAATTGATAAAATGTGAAAGTTTTATTATCCAATATGTCCAGCCTGCTTTCTATCTGATACTTTCTGCCTGATACATTTACCAGAATGTATTTACTTATACATTATATATATACTGTATATGTGTATATATACTATAGATAAAAATGAAGTGTTACACAGGGATTTCTGGAAACATTAATTTATGATTAATTTTCAAAATGTTTCAATTTGACAGTATTTTACAGCAAAATAAAATGAAATACTGTTAGATTTAGAAAGAGATTTTATTAATTAATTTTTCATTCTCTTTTTTTCAATTTTTTAATTGAATACACAGTATTTATTTATTTAGTATACAAATAATTTTTTTCTATGTAGTTTTTTTTTTGCAAAATATTTTATGTATATTTTATATATTTTATTGTTTTTTAATTCCTCACTGATTTAATCAGTTCATTTATTTAAAATATTTTGAAACATTTAATGTTTAATTTAAAATCATAAAATTAGTAAATTTCAATATCTAATATGTCCAACTTTATATCTGCTTATATTTGTATATCTTCTCTCTGATTTTTAATCTTTAACAATATTTAATAGGCAAACTGTTTACCAATTAACAGATTTTTTTTTACCATAGCATTTTTTACATTCTTTTACTGTTAAAATTGTATTTATTTATTTATTTTGTAACATCTCTAGCATCAAATAGTTGATCAGATTTGTTAATTTCAATATCCAATGCGTCCACACCACTGTCTATCTACTCTAACTTTACCCCCCTCTTACCTTAGTTACACGAACGTCTGTCCAAATAAAAACAGTCCTAACGAGGCCCTGCTGTTTTGCATCAGAGGGTACGGTGCCATGCTTCATTAAGGTGGCTCTATCCATGGTGCTGATTCTGGCTAGCAGATGTGAAGGGGGTTTACATGCTCCTCCTTAAGCCCATGGAGATCCAGATCAGCGTGGGGCTCTGTGCAGGTCATGGTCCGGTCAAACTGCAGATGTTCTCGAGAGGTGCTCACGTATAAGAGTGGTTTTGAATACAGAATGCATATGCGGTCAAACATATCAAATTTAGTTCTGACTTAAATCTAAATCATAGTATATATTCTGGCTTTCTTTCAGGCTCTTTTAATTTTAGTAAGCGTTTTAGTTGTATGTCATGGCCTAACCAGATGTGAAGTTTCTAGTGTTGTAGTTGTTTATTTTTTTGTCCAAAGTAATTATTTTTCTAACAATCCCACAGTTTCACATTGAATGTTTGAATATTATTATTTATTGGTAAAATAGTATTTTAACCTCATTCAATATTAAATAATTTTCTCTCTCCTTTTTTTTTCTCAAAGAATATCATTTTTTCATATTTTAATATTTACGTCTTTTTTCCTCATTGAATATCTAATGTTCTATCTCTGTAACCAAACCTTTTTTCCTCATTTTATCAGTTTTCTTTCTTACTTTTTTTGCATTTTCATCTTTCAATATTTACTTCTTTTTACTCATTGAATATATGATTTTTTTCTTTGTATTTGCTTTTTCATTTTCAGTGATTACCTTTTCTATATCATGAAATAAATGTAAATAGGTAAATATGTTTTTTTTTATTTTATAAAAAATGTAACAGTTAATTTTATAGCATATTTTGTTTAATGGTAATCTAATTATGTATTTATTTATTGGATTTTCTATCATATATCCAGATATTCTTTACATTTTTATCAAATTTAACTCAAGCCACACCCAAGCCTGATTACTGCCAGACCTGTAGAATCAAGAAATCCCTTCAATAGAACCTGAACAAAGTGAAGCATGCTTAAAGAGCAACACATCATGCCATGATTAAAATAAATTCAAGAACAGATGAGTAACAAAATTGTTGACATGTATCAGTGTGAAAGGGTTAAAAAGCCATTTCTGTAGCTTCAAGACTCCAGTGAACCACGGTCAGAGCCATGCTGGGCAAAAATGGCATCCATGGAAGAGTTTCAATGCAAAAGCTAATGTTGACCAAGAAGAACACAAATGCCCGCCTCAGATTTGCCAAAAAAATGTCTTGATTATCCCCAAGAATTTTGAGCAGATATTCTGTGGACTGATGAGACAAAAGTTTAACTTTTTGGAAGGTGTGTGTCCCGTTACGTCTGGTGTAAAACCAGCACAGCATTTCATAAAAGAACATCATACCAACAGTCAAACATGGTAGTGTGATGTTCTTCGGCTGGATGACCTGCCATAATTGATGGAACCATCAATTCTAGACTTTCTCCAAAAATCCTGAAAGAGAATGTCTGGTCATTGGTTTGTGTCCTCGAGCTCAAGCACACTTGAGTTATGCAGCAGGACAATGATCCCAAACACACCAGCAAGTCCACCTCTGAATGGCTCAAGAAAAACAAAAAGGTTTTGGAGTGGCCAGATCAAAGTCTGGACTTAAATCTGATTGAGATGCTGTGGCATGACAATAAACAGTCCATTCATGCTCAAACTCTTCAATGTGGCTGAATGAAAACAATTCTTCAAAGAAGAGTTGGCCAAAGTTCCCCCACAGCGATGTGAAAGACTCACTACCAGTTATCACAAACTTTTGATTGCAGTTGTTGCTGCAAAGGGTGGCACAACCAGTTTTTAGATTTACAGGACAATTTATTTTTTTCACATTGTGCCAGGCAGGTTTGGACAGCTTTTTTCCCTTAACAAATAAAATAATTATTTCAAAACTGCATTTTATATTTACTCGGGTTATCTTCATGTGAAATTTAAATGTGTTTGATCTAAATCTTTCAAGTGTGACAAATATGCCAAAAATAAAAAAATACAGGAAGCATGTAAATCTCTTGTTTTTAGGACAAAAACGGCAATTGACGTTGATGGGATTAACGATTTATCGCTTTTTATTTTGTCACGCTGTCTATGATTAGGAAACAACGTTATGCAGTTGAACACAATAAACATACAGTAAACAATAGTGAAAGCAGAATAAAGGTCATTCAACCTCTAGAGTTCCCAACTGGATCAGGGAGTGATTTGTGAGCTGAACTCTACAGGTCCAAATCTAGTCAGCCTCACCTCCGAAATCCCACACAGCTGAACAGCAGGAAAACACAGCGGTACAGAACGTCCTTGATGTGGTTTTGAATGAGTGTGATTCATCCTCCACCACTCCATCTATGCTTTCTTTTTCCTTTCCTCCCTGCGTCCTCCGGGTCTCTCACTGTCTCAGGGTGCAATCTGGCCTTGACATGCCCAGACCAGCATATAAGCGGAGAAAGAAGCAGAGACCAAGCGAGAGGGGTGTGGAGGACAGAAGTGATGGTGTGGATGTGGGTAGAGGTGGGGTGGAGGGCAAACGAGAGAGAAAGGCAGGGGCTGGATGGAGGCAGGTGGAGAAATGGAAACGGAGTGAGAATGGAAGAGGGGGAGGGATGGATTGGAGAGAGAAAGAGGAGCAGATTAAGAGGGTATTGATTTCTATATAAAGATCCATAAATCTGATGTGGGCGACCGTGGCAGCGTAGTAGCCAGCCACAAGAGACTGCTTTAGGGACTGACCATTACATAATCACAAACATACAGATAAACACACACAGATCCTCCCATTGAGATGTTATATTGTTTCAATGAACTGATGATTGACTTCTATTGTAATTCTATTGTAATACCAGTTTAAATCAGCCAACTACAGGGAAATTACAACACAAAAACCATTTCAGTACCATTCGAAGGTTTGGAGTCAATACGATATTTTTTTTTATGTTTTTGAAAGAAGTTTCTTATGTTCACCAAGGCTGCATTTATTTGATAAAAAATACAGTAAAACAGTTAAATATATTCCTGTGATGGCAAAGCTGAATTCATCAGCCATTACTCCAATATTCAGTGCAACATGATATACAGAAATTATTTTAATATGCTGATTCGGTGCTCGCAAATCATTTTCTCTGATTTTCAACTTTGAGAACATTGCTTAATATTTTTTTTTTTTTGTTGTGAATTTTGTTTTATACATTTTCTTTAAAAGATTCTTTGATGAATAGAAATGTCAAAAGAAAGAATAGAACAGAAGTAGGAATAGAAATATTTCAAAAAGAAAGAATAGTATTGAAGGCGGAATAGGAATAGAAATATTTGGCAACAATTCAAAGTCCTTTACTGTTACTTTTGATCAATGTAGTGCACCTTTGCTAAATAAAAAGTGTTAAATGAAAATGATGACATTTGTTAAAAAAAGATTAATGATAAAGGAATCATTAAAAAAATTTTAAGCAGTATTGTTTAATATTTTATAGACAATAATATACATATAATATACATTTACTGTTTAGTGAATCAGTGAGTGATTCGTGGTCGTTAAACTCCACAGTGATTTATTATTATTATTATTATTATTAAGTCTGCCATGTGAAAACCATAAATCTGAATGTTTTGAAAAGTAATAGCACACCCATCCTCAACAACAACAACAACAAGTACAACAATAGTACAGTTAATACTTGGTTAGAAGTGTGTTAAATCTCAAACCCTGTTTGTATGAGCAATTGTAATAGTGCTGTTTGCCTTAAGTGCCTTAGTAAACACCACTAATTAGTGTCCACCATTACATAGAGAGTTTTCCCAGTGCAGGGATTGCTTGTGATGAAGCCTGGCTCGTGTCTGAGTTGTGGCGGTGTAGTTTATTGTGTTGGTGTATATGTCTGGGTCGGCCTTTGTTGTGTTATGTGCAGCTGACATAGATCTCTAGAGCCGGAGGATCATGTATATTTGATGCTTTGTTGTTGTTAGTAAGACCCCATAGTTTAAACCTCACACTCAGGTACAGTATGTATGTGCACTGTCACAAATGCACCTACTTACGGTTATAGTATTATATACAGACAATCTTGCATAGGCATGTCAATTCTCATTCATACTCACACACAACTCTGTGCACACACTCGTTTGCCCACCTGGAGCTATATACACCTCTTGTTAGAATTTTATCGGGCCCGTAAAACCACACCGTCTCACGCTTTCCAAACGAATACTGCCTCTACACGCAATTACACAGACACACACACTTTCTCTGTCTGTTTTTCTTACACACACACACACACACACACACACACACACACACACACACACACACGCACACGCACACGCACACACACACACACACATACACACACACACACACACACACTGCTTCTATATTTCTCAGTCTCTCCAGCAAACACACACGTGTGCACACACACACACACACTCACACAAAACACAACACAAATCAATACCAATTTATAATTCAGGATTGCTGGAGTTTGGGTTTTAGGGCAGGCCAGCATCCAGCCTTCATAAATATTACAGTGTTATTGACTGGATCCGAATGAATTGGAGATTTTTTTTCTTTCTTTCTCCCTCTCTCCTTGCCCCCTTTCTTGTTTCAGGTTGCCGAGCAATAAAGCTTGCTTTTATTTATTCCCTTTGAGTTGGAGATGAGAGGCCTAACTGGACAACATATTTGATCCCTGGAATGAAATAAAGTGGCTAATGGTGGGCAGAAGGGGATGCCCCCCCAAATCTGCGGAGAGTAATGTAGCGTGTGCTGGGATTGGGATAAGTGAGGAGATTTGTCTGAGCCGTGTCCCCTCTGGTAGCCAGAACCGGGTGCACTTTCACATGGATTTATGCCCTAAGTAAAAACACATTGTCTTGTAATACATTGATCACTCGGACCGGAGCCAGGGGTGCAGTCTCCACCGCCAGAATGGAACGAGTTAGTGGCCAGTCAGATTGTTTTTTTGATAACTTCTGTTAACCATAATTATATATTTCTTTTTAAATCAACATAATAAAATTAAATTAAACTTGAAAAGTAAAATTGAAGCTTATTTGATTTTTTTTTATAAAATCATAGTGCCAAAACATTTTTAACTCTTTCAATTTAATTTATAATAAAGAAAACCATATATGGTCTACAGTTATGCTAATGAGTTATACTGGTGGACAAATGTATTTTTCATTTGTACTATTAATGCATGATTATTGAACATTGGTGTCTTTCATTTATTCATGTTGTCAATATCTAAAAACAATAAACCAAAAAATAAAAAAGTAAATAAAAAAACAGAGAAAAATTAAACAATAATCCCAAAAAGATGTAAAAAAATATGTATATACTTAATATTAATACTTCACAACATTAATATTTTATGAAATCTTAATTGTAATAATTAAGTATGTTAATATTTGACTTATTTTTACTAGTTGTGATTGTTGGCCATAAAACTTCAGTGTTGCAAGTATTTGCAAAGGCATTGCTTTGTGGTTCTAAGGTGTTTGGAGAGCGATTCAGGGTGTTTCTGTGCAGTTAATAAGGTGTTCTGAATGTTTGCTACTTACCTGAGTGCACCTCTAAATCTCTAGATATGGCTCCTTCCTCCAATGTAAGTCTAAAATGTTTGGGATGCTTTTATATAGACTGTTGGGTTAAATATTCTATAGGGTTAGACTGGTAGGTATAAAAAAGGCTTGTCATATAGACTTTTTTTTTTTTTTTTTTTTTGCTTTTTTATAATTCTTACAATTGCAGGTAATACTTATAATATAAATAATAATACATAATTTTTCATGACACTCTGTAGTGAATTCCAGCAAGTGTCTCCAGCAGTCATTCTCAACAGTTGGCAGGTACAGCGCTGTCAGGCCCATAGAGGTGAATTGACTGAGTGTGTGAGTGTGTTTGGGGAAGATGATGTCTCTAACCCTCTTCTGCTAGTGTTCCCTTGCATTTTGCATCCAGACACAGTGTGAAGCACTTAAGTTGTCCAATATACACGGAAAGAGCTGGTTGGTTAAGTCCGGTGAAAATGCACACACACACACTCACGCTTCAGTTTTCCCTGACCTACCCCTCCACCCACCCCCACCTAGCATCTCCTGGGGAGTCTCAGCCGATGAAAGAAAATCAATCATGTCATAAAACGGAGCAAAAAAAAAAAAGGAAAGAAAGAAAAGAAAAGAACAGTTTTTACCTCTGCAAGTAAAACCACCAGCAGCTATAAACTTTCCTGATAAAACCTCAATGCCACACTACACACATGCACACACAGTACAAATAAAGCACACATAAATTTCAGTCAATGTGACTGTTTGCAATACTTCTATAATTTGATTTCAGAGAAAAAAAAAATGAGGGCAATACATTTTTACAATGGCAATTGATTGAATGTTAAAAGGTTTCAGCATTTTGACAAGTAATTACAACGTAAAATTATTATTATTATTATTATTATTATTATTAATTTATTTAATTAATTTTTAAAAAAATGAAAAATGAATAGTTCAAAAATAGGACTGTGAAAGTGAAAACATTTTTGTTGTTTTTTTAAAGAGGAAAATATTACACATTTTTTAGTTTTTGTTTTACATACTGTATATTGTGTATAAAATGTTTTGGTATATTATACAACCATTTTGATATATTTATTACAATATTTTTTTTTTTTTTCCCATTTGCAATGTATGTAAATTATACATTTCCATTTTTCAATGAACTTCCTGCTTAAGGCTTGTGCACTTTCACACAAAACTTACATTTTTACATATTTTCACTTGCATGCATCTTCCACATACGCACACTCTCACACTAGTCCAGAGGCCAGGTTTCGAGGCTAGTGGCTCTAGAGAGATGGGGGATTTAGGTTTGCTCGTTCTCTTCTAGCAGTCAATACCAAGCTCATCAACCGGCCCATTTTAATCCCTTAATCAACCACAGCGACTGACGCTTAATTGGGCAAGGGGTCCAGTAAAGAACCCTTCCTCCACTTCTGATCCTGTCAACACTTTACATAAGGGCCACCGCTCACCCCTCACGCATCTTAACCGTGTTGCGGATTCTACCAGTAAGACCTTTAGTCAGCTGAGAATAAGAGTTTCTCAATCAGGGCTTTACCATCTGCGTGATTGACTGGAGTTTTAGACTGCAATACTAACAAGCTTACTAAGAGATCTCCACATGAGTTAAGCTAGACCTTAGAGACATTTAAGCCAGGCTTGGTAAATGTACCTGCGGTTTTGTTTCCCTCATTTAAGGGCAGGTTTTCTCAAAGTTCTTTAATGATAACGGATACATGTAGAAGCCCGGCTTGAGCTGTGAGGTACCATCTATTACATCTCCAGCACACATCCCTACTCTACACTTGCAAACTGCCCAACAAAAAATGAATTTATTGATTTCTTTCTGACCACACGCATGATTTTCCTATTTTTGCCCTCACCTGAGCCAAGTGATCTATATGTCCCCTGGCGTGGGGTAATGGCCAGGCTGACCATACATACTGGCTCTGAAAATACCACCAGAGAGATTGCAGTTGGTGCTATTGGTCATTCTTCCTGCAGTCAAACCAAGTATCACTGTTTATTCGCTATAGTTTAGAAAACAGTAATAAAATATGACAAGAACTCTCTGTCAGAACAAATTAATCTTGATAATGTCAGATAGAAAGGTATGTAATGAATTAGGTTGATTAGCTGTCAGCTGTTAAATTTAAGTACACAATTAGATAATACCAATTTAGGTCAACCAATGGTCAATTTTGTTCAGTCTGTGGTGTAAAAATGTCGCATTAGCAAGTAAAGAAAATCAAAGATCAAAGATCAAAGTGTCTGAATAATTTTTGGTCCCAAATTTATATGAATTTTACTGGTAGTCCACTGTATGAAAAATGTTGGGGTATAATATGTCACAGTTTACTTTATTTTGCTATGCTTTGTCTAGCACCCACTAGCAAAACACAAAAATAATTTCTGGTGTCTTAATAATTTTGGGTTTGACTGTATCTATCGCTCTATATTTAAAACTAAAATACTTTTTTGTCTTATCACCAGTAGGGCAACTGTTGAAGTCAATGAGCCAAACGTTGACCCTGGAACTAGCAGCTAAAAGCCATTCAAGCTAGCATTAGGTACCAATGCACTGTGGGAGATTTTTCATGTTTTAGAAAGTGGCTTGATTTTGTCAGATGTTTTTGCTTATTTTCATTCTTCACCCCATTATACCTAATCATTTAAATGTGATCGCTTTGATAAGTTAGCGTTGGAGGGCCAGTAACACTTTTTAGCTTCACCATGTGGGCTAACTGCGACGACCATAAGCCATTGTGGGAAAACAAATCCAGTGCTTTATCAAGCAAATTCAGGGGTTGGTTCTCATCAGGCGCAGTCTGTAGGCAGTTAACGGCAGCTTTATGACGGGAGCAGAGAGATCAGTCTCTGTAGACTAGTCCGAGTAATGAAAGGCAGGCCGTTTGTCTCTCTCTTTTTCGTCTTTACGCTAAAGGCTCTGGCTGCATGGAACTGTTCAGCAGGCCCTGGTGGATGCTAAAGGATTGTTTGTTGCCTGCTAATCATGACCGCCGTGTCTGCTGAAGGAGCATTTGGCAGTGGCAAACGAGGAAGAGAGAGAGAGAGTGGGCACCGCTGCTGCCCAGGCGTCTTTAGCGGCAGTAAAACCCTCTTAGTGGGTAGTGCCATCTGGCCGAGCCCCTTGTGGGGGCGTAATGTGCCCGAATCGCGGGGTCGAGATGCTTTACTACCCAAGCCTGCCGGCTGCAGATGGCACGGGCAGAGCCACTAGAAAACGCCAAGGTCGGGCACGCGCTGTGGCGTGGGATTCACTGCGCTAAATGGCATGGAAAGCATTTGATGGTGCGCTGGACAGACAGCGAAGCAAAGAAGTGTTGTTTAAATGCCACTGAACGATTGCAGCACAGAAGTTTCAGGTCGGAAAATCTTAAAGATTTTAAAGTTGTAAGTATGTTCTTTCGGATTACTTTGTCATATATATTTGTTTTCGACATGACTTTGTTTAAAAATAGATATATTTCCCAAGTCTGTGTGTTCATTCATTTTAGTGACACATTTCAAGAAGATATTCGCAGAGAATGAGAATGCAGAAAGTGCACCTTATATGTTTTCTTTATTTTACAAAAGCACAATGCTTTGTTGATTTTGTGAGTGTACACAAATAAAAGTAGACCCTTTTACCATTTCAAATTATGTATTACTCTTACCTGTATGATCAAAAATTCCGAAACATTTAATGTTGTTTTCACTGTTATCAGGAGTTTGAGTTGCTGTTTTGATACTTGTGTAATTTTTCAGTCAATATTAAATTACTGAAAAACCTTGTCGTGTATTTTTTAGGTTTGGTAACTTAAAAGTTAAGTAATTAGTAATCTGATTATCAGCAGTAATCAGTAATGTAATCAAATAATCATTTTAGAGAAGTAATTTGTAATTTGTAGGGGATTACTTTGTTTTGAGTAATTTACCGACACTGTTTAAATGCTGACTGATGAACGCAGCAAATAAATTTCAGGTCACACAATCGGTGTCTTTGCCATAAAAATTTTATATAGTGACTGTGTGGATAATTGTGTGTATTTAGGTATTTGTGCATGTGTGAGTGGGTTCTGGGCCCACTCCAGAAATCTCACGTCACCCGTGAGGTACTTAGGGACTCTTTATGTTGTAGTGGGTGGCAGCTGGCAAAATAAATAGTCATTTTAAGAGCAGTGAGACAAGAATGGGCACAATGCACAAAGAAATGTAGTAACTATGCAGTCACCATCAAGCAGAAATGAATTATAGAGAAAAAAAAGGTATTGGGAGGAGTAATGTTTTTTATTTATATGAACTCGTTTTTCCTTCACCCTCCATCCAGACCTTCACAAATGGGCCGGGGGTCCCAGAACACACACTGCTCCCGGCCAGAGATGAGACTGAAAATGTATTTTGGGCAGGGTGGGGGTTTCATTAAATTCTTTTCTTGGCACATTTCCCTGAGTGGTCCCTGAGCTGAACACCCTGGCATCACTGGCGTCTGTGCCAAACCAGCCCCCAATGCCCAGCACCCATAAGAGAATAACCAGGCCCACGGTGCACAACAAAGGCGAGACGGAAAGTTGATGCTTAGATGTCTTAAAATATCCCATTGAACAGTTTACACTGTTTATTGATACTAATTTACCACCAATGTTTGTGTTGTATTTGTTATGTATTATATAAACACCATGATTTAGCTAATTCAAAGTTTAGAATAGTGTCTTATGCCACTTTCCAGCACACTTGAGAGAACTATTTTGGACTATTTTATATATTTTATATTTTTATATTATGACATGTAGTAATATACATTGGTTTTTTTACTATAGATTTTTGTTATATTTTATTTATTTATATAAAAAATATATATTTCCTCAGTGAGATACTTCTAAATATGTTTGACCTTATATTTTTTTATTGTTTTAATTGTAATTAATTAATTACCCTTTGTTTTTTAAATATTTTAAAACAGTATTTTTGTTTAATTTTAGAAATAAAATCAGTTTGACAATATTTTTCCGTTTTTTTTTTTTTGTTTTTGTTTTTGTTTTTTAGTTATATAGTTTATATATATATATATATATATATATATATATATATATATATATATATATATATATATATTCCTATAAATATGCTGTAGCAATAAATCATAATTTTTTGTGGCCAATTAGGTCATTTTAGTAAATAGATACTTCCTTGGTCTCTTGTGCACGCATTTGGTGTTTGAAGCCTCTTTCGTGTGCATTATACTGTCACTTTCTGAAAAGCTATCAGAAACCATCTAGCCATGCTTTTGTTATTTTTTTGCAATATATTTTAGAGCAAATTCCTACCTTTTCTCTCAGTCGGACTCAGGAAAATTGAGTTTTCAAGGTGAACATCCCATTACTGCAGAAGGTTGACAAATTAATTTGGTGTGCGCCTTGTTGCAGTGTGGGTAGTGATAGAGACCAGCCTGTCAATTTGAGAAATGAGGGCCTGCTCAGGCAGGCAGATGGGAGTGAAATTGAACAGCACATTAGCTAATTACTTATGCAAATCACCCGGTCTTGCACCTTAACTTAAGCACGGTGGATGATACTCAGGGCGGCTGGAGAGTTTTAGATAATACTAATCCTACTCCCATCACCCACACGAGCACATCTTTACCTGCTGAGAAAGCTCTATGAGGAATTGCTCACAAATAGCTGAATGCACAAACATACGCACACACGCAGCGTTCCCACTCTCGTGAGCGCACGCGCACACACACACATACACGCAAAAACAAAGAAACATTTGTGAACCCGAGAGAAAACAAAGAGCTTCAGGCGTAAGGGGGAGAGAGTTTATTAAAACTGTTGAACTGGTCATATCTTGCCGCTTGCCAACAGTTACTGTTTGTGCAAGTGCTGTCTGCTGCTTTTTTCAGTGTAAAGGCTCTTTTGATGGCCCACGTCAGCATTGTTCAATACATTGAACCTATGCATTAAACTATGGAGTGAAGCGTCAGCAACAGCTTTATCTCCAGCGATTCATATGCAACAAATATAGTTTCATAAAAATTCTACTCATATTTGTCTTTGAAATGACTGGTCAAACTCTGCTTGAGGACAAAGCAACAGGCCATGAATTATTTTAACTGATTTCATTGATTTTTTTATCATTTAATACTTTCTAATCCTGGGTTTGCTGTTTGGTTTTTATGCTTTTTTCTATCTATCTATCTATCTATCTATCTATCTATCTATCTATCTATCTATCTATCTATCTATCTATCTATCTATCTATCTATCTATCTATCTATATATATATATATATATATATATATATATACACACACACACACACACACACACACACACGCATGCACGCACATATTACCGTAATTGTTTCACAATTTTTGTATATGGTAGCCAAACAGTGTGTGTGTTAATACGTTTTTAGCGTGGGAAAATAAAATGACTGTTAACATTTTCTCTGGAGTAAGATTCAGTTTTACAACTTTGTTGACACAAACATGATTATTTGTCTTTCTATTACAGCTTTATAGCTTAAATAACTCAATACATACCAATTAGCGTAAGTGCTTTTAGAAGATTGCATGTGTTTCACATTTCTGTTTTTAGATTGACCATAGCCTTGCCCCATTCACCTTCATTATAAGTTTTTGCGTTTTCTTCGTTAAAATGATGTGTTATTGTAATAAACATACCGCCAGAAAAACTGTTGATTGAGCTTAACTTGTGCGGAGGCCAGAATATTCCACGAAGGCTGTTTGTCAAAAGTCAGATGTTTTCCTAACATCTCTCATGACAACATTCAGATGGGACAGGTTTCGGACAGGGGGTGAAATCTCAGCTTTTTAAGGTGTCAATCAGGAATCACCCACCCCCTCCTCCTTCTCAAAACCAGCAGTGGGTTTTCAGGGGTCTGCATGCATTGCATCGCTTCTCGTGTCGGCGAGGGGCTTACGGAGGGCTTAATCGCTTCGCCGTGGCCTCTCCCCTAATCACAGTTCGCTAAGCCCACCTGTCAAAACACGCTGCCACACCAGCTACAGATCTGCCTCAGTCCCCCTTAATTAGCTAATCTAGCTCGGGCTGCGCGCTGGGAAAACAGACTCTGAGGGAGAGAACGAGACTGGCAGCAGTCAGAGACGTCCAGCCCGGTTCAGCCAGAACACTTTCTACAGCCGAGCTGCATGTGTGTGTGTCTAAACGGACGTCGACTTATGCTTTACACTGGAAACTGTCGATCTATTGATCCGTGTGCAGCTGACAGGCCCAAGGCACAAGCTTAAGTATTATTAGCGATTTTGCAGTTTGGCAGCTGGTCATTAATTAATGCTCAATTTCTCTGACAAACAGACACTTTCTCAGGCCGTTATTACTGTAGACCTTCTTCATCAGACCTCTGGGTTCTCTGAAATTCAAATACCGTCAAGTCCACATTTATTCACATTTCTCTGATGTCTCTGTACATTTTGTTTTTACAAAAGAAATGGAAGCGATAGCCTTTGTGACTCTTGGCTCCACAGCTAGAAGTTTTGCGTCAGGGAGTTGTCCGCCCACAATCCTTTTTACTCTTGAGCCATATCCTGTTTGATTGAAAAAAAGAAGAGTTGCTTTCAAAATTCATTTCATTTTGATAGTGTTAGCCACCCTAATGCTTTCCATGTTGCCATTGTAGATTGTTAGTGCAAATCGTGGGTGTGTTTTGCTCATCTTTGCATAAGATTGCGTGCCCAGATGTTTCAGGCTCTGTGCTTGTGTCTCGGATCTGTGCTAAAGTGTAGGTTGTGTTTTTGATTTAAACACTGAGAGTTGTGCGTTTATGTTTCACCTTCATCTTAGGAGAAAGTCATAAAGCTGCAGTACAGTGTATAAAAAGGACACATAAAGTGCTTATTGTATTTATGTACTTTTTTTAAACAGTTTTTGTCTTCTGTTGCAAATATAATATAATATAATATAATATAATATAATATCATATAATATAATTAGTGCTATTAAGTGATTAATCGTGATTAATCGCATCCAAAATAAAAGTTTTTGTTTACATAATATGTATAATATAATATGTGTGCATTGTGTTTATTTATTATGTATATATAAATACACAAATACAGCATATATTTTGAAAATATTGACGTGGATTTATATTCATATTCAAATCATTTATATTATATAAATGTATTTAATATATAAATGTAACACATTTTCTTTAAATATATAGATGCATGTATGTGTATTTATTATATGTACCTAATAAATAAACACAGTACACACACACATATATAATGTAAACAAAAACTTTTAATATTGGATGCGATTAATCATGATTAATCGTTTAACAACATTAAATATAAAGAATATATCATATATCATATATCATATCATATTTAGTCATTTAGTCTATTTGTTTGGAATATAATTGTAGTCAATAAATTGTTCTTGATCATGTACAAACAGACCAAACTTTCTAACAAAAACAACTGATTTCGAAAATATAATATTTTAAGTTTCTGTAAGTCTTCATGCTTTATTAGAGATTGTTTTTAATTTTCTTTTTTTCTTTTTTGCAAAAGATGTATGGTATTTACATACATTTTTTGAAATTCTCAGAACTAGTTACATCCTGGATTTATGTAGTTGGAAAAGTTTATATGTGTAACTCTTACTGACGAGAGACACTCCCATTCCCAGAGGAAATGCAAACAGAGAAATAGAAGAAGGAAGTGGCTGTTCATTCCCAAGGGAAGGACTGGACAGTTTTAGTGGAGTTTCATGGACACCCTGACGTTCACACAGTCAGAGCCAAGGCTGCTGTCTGATTCAGCAGTGATTTTCATCCCTGTACACTCAGCTAACCTCTGACCCCTTCACTGTGCACTTTAACCCTCTCATGCCTGACATACACTCGCCTCTTAAGAAGCAGCCCTGAGAAACCCAATATAACTTCCTCCTCCAAACAAAACGTCTAAAATCCCATGCGTTTCGCAATCATGACGAATCGAGAACTTTAATTAAAAGCAGTTGTGTGAACAAATTTCAATCGTATGTACAATAATAAGTTTGCGAATTGGACGTACAGAATATTCCCAGAGAGTGGTCATCAGTAACAGATACCAAGATGCTGGCAAAGTGTGGTGTTTTTTTGAGTCTTTTCAACATGAAACAGACATTAGGAGAGAACGGCAGAAATATGAGGAGGGCAGCATCTGCGGTGCGCTGTCTAAAGCTTTAAAGACCATTTTGCTTGAAGCAAACTCCAACATAAATAATCCAAATGTGTGAGAAATAGGAGTGTGGAATAGGTGTGCAGATCCTGGGGGGAAAACAAATCATTATTCAGAACGAAAGAAAACCATGATCAGTTTACAGCTCGGAGATCTGCTTTTGAGATTATCTTTTTTTTTTTTTTTTTTTTTTTTTAAGAAATTCTGTTTACTTTGACTGAGAACTGTAAGAGTGCTTCATACTAGAGTTTTGGTGCAGACCCAAATCATTTCAAAGTTGCACTTGAAAAAGAAAATCAAGGTTCTATATGAACACTGGTCCGATACTGTATCAGTTACAGCATAACATGGATATATATTTATTTTATAATAATAATAATAATAATAATAATGTATTATTGTTGTTGTTGTTATTACTAGTAGAAGTAGTAGTATTGTGCTTTTATGTGTGTGGAAGTTAAATATGTATAAATATTAATAATAATAATAATAATAATAATAATAATAATAATAATAATAATAATAATAATAATAATTGTTACCACAATAATTTATTATTTTACTTTATTAATTATTATGATTAATAATAATTATTATAGTCTGTTTTTAAAAAATAATTACTATTATTATTATTATTATTATTATTATTATTATTATTATTATTATTAATAATAATAATAATAATAATAATAATTGTTACCACAATAATTTATTATTTTACTTTATTAATTATTATGATTAATAATTATATTATAGTCTGTGTTTAAAAAACAATTACTATTATTATTATTATTATTATTATTATTAATAATAATAATAATAATAATAATAATAATAATAATAATAATAATAATAATAATAATAATAATAATAATGTGTTTTTATGTGTGTGGAAGTAAAACAATAATAATGTTTTTTTATAAAACATTTATTATTATTATTATTATATTGTTATTGTTATTATACATATATTAATTAATATGATTAATAATTATTGTTATTTTCTTTTTGTTTGAAATGGGGGTTAAAACACTAAATTGACAAAACATTAATTATACATATAAATAAAGCAGTGACTGTCAGTGGTACTGATGATGCAAATGTACAGTTCAGAGCCAAATATGAAAATGTGAAAAGAGACCAGTCTTGAAATCAAGCTTGAAC
This sequence comes from Carassius auratus, assembly GCF_003368295.1. Classification (NCBI taxonomy): domain Eukaryota; kingdom Metazoa; phylum Chordata; class Actinopteri; order Cypriniformes; family Cyprinidae; genus Carassius; species Carassius auratus. Next base: position 17,772,704 of record NC_039256.1, read on the forward strand.
ACTGACCCAGCTTTTCAACCAAAATAATAGTGTTTCATTTGGATAAGATCCCTAAAGGGTTTCTGCCTCAAACGATACAGAAATCCAGCCTATTAAATGTAAAACCTTATTATTCTGTGGAGGAGATTAGATTCTGATCTGTCTGTTTATGAATGTTGTCATAATACCTATTAAGTGTATTTATGGTGCAAACAAGCATAACATTGTCATTGGAAGTTGGCAGAAATGGAAATGGCAGGGAGCGAGTGAGAAAATGCTTTTGGCAGCATAGCGCAGCGACTGGGCAGCGCACAAGAGCCTTGGCAGTGTTCTGTGTTTTCCTTCAGTGGTGAAGTTGCAATGCCACAAGGGAGGAAAAGGAGTTTTACTGGCACTGAGTGCTCAGGTGCATCCACAGCACAAACACACACCACCATCCATCTGGGCATCATTAGATATCAGACCAGCACAGAATATTATGATTATTATATGATTATTATTCAAATCCATACACACAGCTGAGGGAAAAACATGAAAATAGGCTGTAAAGTATAATGTCATTGTTTGAAATAACCATCAAAAGGGGTTTCGATTAAATCTTCAGGCTTGTACTACTGATATTTTCCATTCTCAAGCATTAGCAGCAAACGTTCTGATAGAGACATCTATTTTTTTTTTTTTCATGCTGAGCTGCTTCACTTGCTCATAATTAGAATGGCATGTTTTATTGACTGTAATAAGGGATCATATTTGAGCACTAATTCAGAGCTGCTCTTATGGGAGGAAATAACTGTCATTAAACAGACTGAGAGCTGCCTCTAAATCACCCGGTCAGGCTACACATACAAAACAAATGGGTGTCGGGTAAACATCGGTAGCTTAACGGCAATGAAACGAAGCTGTTATGTGCTGCGTGCGCATTTGAATTAATATTTACTTGTTTTGAATGTCGAATGAACTACATGCGAGGGCTCTTTAGAAACGAGCAATATATGTCAAGTGTCCTCAGTCATAACTGACTAGAAAGTGAGCATAATGTTACCGTTGGCAAACAGTGAGCAATTCTGGCCTGACATCAGTGGTTAGTGTACACTTCTGAGATCCAGCCGCCCATCTGTCCAGGGTCCTTCTCCAGGAGCAATGTGTCCTTGGACGGACCCCCCGTCCTGGGCATGCGGTGGTAGTGGACTCCAGTATTCACAGACTAGCGGAGCCAAAGCCTCTCTCGGGCCTGCCAGCTCACACTTACCCATGGCTGGGCTTGAGTACGCGGCTGGCGGCCATGACGCTGGCGCCCGGAGGGACTGCTGGCTTTAATAGAGGAGAGATAGAAATCATTCCTGTGATGAGATGATTTCAAATGCAATATAGAGGATTTATGTATTCTTTCATTTAGGTTAAACATACCTTTTTCATTTTTTTTTTTTTTTTTGCTAAAGGCAGGAAATTATGCCAGATTCAGACTTGTGTTGCTAACTTTTGCTAAATAAAAGTTTACATTTACATTTAATAATTTAGCAGACTCTTTTATCCAAAGTTAGCTTTATTTCCAAGTAGCATGACAACACCAGTATTTTTTCCAGCAATAAATGACTTTATCCAACAAGCAGCCATGTAGCAAAATACTACATCGCTGTTTCTCTGTAATACAGTTTAGCTGACCAACTATTCAAGTAAATTGAATGGATCACAAAATTGATTCTGTTGGTTCTTGTGCATGCAATTTTAGGTTTTCTGCTGTATTTTTTGTCTTCTATGTAGCAAAATTTTTTATTTTTCTTCAGTGTAGATATATATTTTAGTTCGCACGTTTGTAACATACACTAGATCTTATTTTATTTTATAATGTTTTGAGAGAGAAATCAATACTTTCAGTGTGGAACCATAAAATTGATTAAAAAAAATTGTCAGTAAAGACATTATTTTAAAAAAAGAATCTATTTCATGTAAATTCTGTCCTCTTGAAGTTTCTATTCATCAAGAAGATTTGAAAAATTATAATTATTTCCAAAAAAAGCTACACTGCTTTTAACATTTTTAATATTAATAAATGTTCAACAGCATCCTGTGACACTGAAAACAGTTAATTTGATTTAATATTGTAATGTTTTGATCAAATAACTGCATTTTCGATGAATGAGACCTTTAAAAAACATAAAAAAATCTATCCGACCCTGAAATTTTACACAGTAGTATAGTTAAGTTTGACTTTTAAAATGATAATAAGCTTTAAGCTTATGTAGCTACAGCTTTAACGTTTTTTCTCGAACACAACTCACCCTTGGAAGTCTTCCATTATTGTTTTAACCTTTCATACTTCAAGACTTGTCTTTATTTCTTGATGTCTTCTTTTGTTTGCGTGTTTAATTTATGTATGCAATCTGTTCTTCAGAATGAGGGTGTATCTGAATTGATAGATCAGCCTGGTTTCTTAAAGCAGCGTGTGCACGGTGTTGGACAGGTGAATATGCGCTGGTGTGAACACGTTTAAAGCCTGTGACAGCATAGTGCGCGGCGCTTAATAAAGACCGTCCTGTATAACGGAGATGGAATGCTGGGAACTGTGATCTCAGCTCATTAAGAGCGCTGTCATCATCCCTCACACAGACACATGCACACACACACACACACACACACACACACGCGCGCTGTTCATCACCTCACCTCAGCCTGTAATTAATCTTTACCTTTAAAGGGTCTTACCAGCCCCTCCTCTGCCAGTCCAAGGTGCATTAACACCTCCGCATCAGCTCTAAAGAACATGTCAGTTTCTGCCAAACTGTTTTAAAAGGTAAAAAAAAACACAGCTTGATGAAGATAACACTTCAGAAAAATCAATAAGCGTTAAATAAGAGACTTCAGACTGACACTTCGAATGGGGTCCGAGTCTATATCCCGTCTGTCTGTGAGTGTTGGTGTGTGTTCTTAGTGAAAGGAAAATGAGATTTGTACCCTGAAAGTACAGGGATGCAGTTTGTGATTCTCACTAATGCAATTCGGCCGACTCTCCCTGTACGTGCAGCTGGGTAATGTTGCGTCAAGTTCAAACAGCATAGAGTAATTTTAAATAAACGAAGTTCAATTTCCCGAACCACATCATTGTTCTGCTCTCTCCACGGCGAAAAACGCTCCTTTCATCTCCTTTTGAAGAATCACTCCTTTTTTCGTCAGAAAACTGACTTGGGACCGGGCCAGGCGGTAACACAGAAGCTGATACCCATTTACACGTCTATCTTGTTTTAAACTGATTCCAATAAAACAGCTTGCAAATTTAATGACAGTTGAGATGCAGCTTGGGCTCCTGGAGTCTTTGTATTCCGGTTCAACTGGAGCATCGGTTTTCACTCCTGTCTGTACCTGGATCCCCCACCTGAATCAGTTCCACACTGCACTTGGAGGGGGATGCTGTCTTTTAAAGTAACAAATTACAATGTTGCATTACCCATTGGAATTAAATTACCCATTATAACTCTAATTAAAATAGCAGTAACTTTTGTAGTACTTCTTCCACATCATGGCCTATTTATTTTCATTTTTGGAAGCGTATAACATAGGCTGTTAACAATGCGTTAATAGTGTATTGTCCATATAACCAAGAAAAATGTAATTTTCATGAAAAATGAAAGACTTGCTTTCATGCATTTATATTACCAGGGTATTTTTTTTTCCTTTTTTTCCTTTTTTTTTTTACTGCACTGGTAGATTTTTCCCTTATAAAAAAAGAAAGTAAGCCAAAACACATATTAAAGAAACGATAAATCTAAACAAGTCTCAATATCTTATGCCATATTGATTCTCAAGTAAAGTTAGTATATAAGTTAATGTATTATATTATATTGTATTTTACATCTTTATATGCCTATTTATATAGATTTTTACAGGAAAAAAAATAGGTTCAGCATGATAATATATAATGTATCAAGGTTTCCACAAAAAAAAAAAAAAAAAAAAAAAAAAAAATTATATATATATATATATATATATATATATATATTTGACAATAAAAGTAAATGTTTCTGTATGTATTAAAATAGTAAATTGTCATAATATTTTAAAATATTATTGTTTTTGCTGTATTTTTCATGTATTAAATAAAAAAAAAAAATTTTAACATGAGAAAATTATACCGACCCAACAACTTATGAACATTGTTGTATGTAAGGTTATATACTAAATAACATATGTTATGCAGTTATGCAGTGTTTAATATAACCCACACTCTTAGAAATAGTGGTGCTTCAAAGGTTCTTCATAGTAATGCCATAGAAGAACAATTTTTGGTTCCACAAAGAACCATTCAGTCAAAGGTTCTTTAAAGAACCATCTCTTTCTTAACTTTCTATAATCTGAAGAAACTTATTTCGCCACATTAAACCTTTTGTGAAACAGGTTCTTCAGATGTAAATAAATAGAAAAGCAGTATTATTGTAACGCCTGGTACTCTCACTGTGAGAATTTAGCTTTGAAGTGTAGCTCATTACGGCTAGACATGGTCATGATCATGAAGAACTCGAAGTCATTATAGTGGGAAATGCGATATTCTCTGAGTGCGTTGTTTGTGTCTGGCTCAGATTTTGCGGACACTGCTCATTGTCTGGGCTAATGCAGACTGCCACGATGGCCACATGGCAGAGGACATCCACCCCTGGCAAGGCAGAAATGCTGACGGGGTGGCTCTGACACAGCCTAGACGAGATGAATCGAACCCAGTGACAACAAAAACCGAATGACACAAGAAGAGTCGGACGCATGGGACTTCCTGTTTCCTGTTCAGGCGCACATCTGAGTTTGTTTACTGGTGGCCGCGCTGCTGGCTGTAATCAAAAGAAGGGTCGGGAAAACAGAAAAAAGACAACAAAGATTGACACCGACCATACAGCCCTTGACAAGCCGCCTCGGCGCGTTTGTTCAACAAAATTAAACACTCCGGACTTTTTTCACCTGCTCTGGCAAGCAGCGGCGCATATGGCCCACAAGTTAAAAATAAAGACAATGCGCATATATTATCATACATAATGCAGAACGACCCCCATTTAATATGCAAATTCCCTGAAATATTACTGAACACCTTCTGTTCAGAGCGAATACATTTGAATTTGCAATTAGAATTATCCTGTATAATTAATGAAAAGCGTCAATTTTTGGCTGCTTACTAATTTGATTAAACATGTTGATGAGGCATTTAGCAGCCCGACTGAATGGAGACTGAAACTGGACTGAAGCGGAGGAGAGAGAAATCCACAATCGGTCCAGTTCCCTCGCGACCTTTCTGACCTGGCTGCCTGGCTCGAATGCGCGTGCATTTGCATGTGTGTTTGTTTGTGTGTGTGTGTGTGTGTGAGGTAGCTTTGGAAAAGGGTGGGGGTTACAGGCAGAGCAATTTGTAGGGCTGCGTTTCGTCTGGCCATGTGTCGTAGATGGCAAAGAACAAATTGCTTCAATTGCGCAGTGGCTTCTCCTACAAATCAGGGCTGTGTAAGTATGTGTGTACAGTTCTCTCTCTCTTTCTGCTCGCTTCCCATGTTTCCTTTCTCTGCGAGAACATGGTGACATCATAAAACGCTGCGATAAGGAGAAACAGGTGACTTGAACAACAGCATCTCTGCTCTGAAAAAGTCCCGGTGATGTGTTTACAACAGAACGAGGTGTGCAGCTAAAACTTTAGCTTACTACTTAAGTTTTTAGCAGTAAGCACAAATTGCAACTTTTAAAAGCATTCCTCAACATTCCTAAAATATCATCGGCTATTTTTGCTATCTTTCGGTTAGATGTTTCCAGCTATGGAAGATTATTTCCACCATTATTCTGTATTTATATATATATATATATATATATATATATATATATATATATATATATATATACACACAGACATATCAACAAACAAAATAAATGTATGCATTTAGCAGACGTTTTTATCCAAAGTGACTTATAGTGCATTCAGGCTAACATTTTTTACCTAACGTGTTCCCTGGGAATCGAACCCACAACATTGCGCTGCTAACGCTCTGATGTGGTAGATGCAATGCTCTACCACTTGAGCCACAGGAAATGCGATGCACAATGCTGGATTTCTTTTTTTGCAATTGTGATTTCATGTTGTGTGTAACAACAACATACAACTCAAAATTGTTAATTATTTATTGTTTATTTCCTGGCAAAAACAAGCTTGTTAATTTACTTTTTATCTCACTATTCTGACAATACTATTTTACTTGAAACTGCTAGTTTAAAAGTTTTCTGTTCAGATTTAGTTAATATCTTGCAAATTTGAGTTTATGTCTCACAATTCTAAGTTTATGTATCAGAACTCAGAACTCTGAATTGCGGGAAAAAGTCAGAATTGTAAGATAAGTCGCAACTTTTTTTTTTTAATTCAGTGTCGGAAGCTTCCGTAGCCGGCAGTCCCTGATGAGTCACTTATTCCATTCGGAAAACCAAGAAGTCTTAAAAACAAACAAAATGCTTTTATAATGCCATGGCAGTAAAAATGACATTTACTCTCTGAAAGGCTCCAGAATTCCGTGATGTATAATTTCTCATGCGCTCTACTTCTTTTCAACACATTCATCCAGTATCCAAAATTCAGCCAATCAGATCGGGCGATAAGCCCATTCCCAGGGAATTCTGGTGTTGTGCGTGTGAGTGTGCGCATGTTTGTTTATGCTGACCATTTTGATCTCGACTCAGCCTCCTGTTGCTATTTGTTACGGCTCTGTTTGTTTTGCGCTGTATACAGTATCCATATTATACATACACAAACTCAGTTGCTAAGATGACACCGGACTGGCTGAAGATCTCGGGAATGAGAGAATGAGAGAGTGAGAGAATGCGAGTGAGCACGCCCAGCAGCTGATGCTGAGATAATTCCTTTGTCATGAGAGGTATTTGGCGAGATCAGTGCAGTGAAGGGTGTGTTGGTTTGTGACCTGTGTGATTGAGTGCGTATGCACGAATGGAGTGTGTGGGACTGGGACGAGTCCAAGCTTCGCACCTGCACCGCTCTCTTTGGGCCCCTTCTTCCTGTTCTTTTTCGCTCTCCATCCCACTCTGTCCCTCGGCAGACTGCCACACTGAAATATCGGCTGTTTTTATAGCAGTTCGGTTCCACTTACGCAGAACTTTTCCCTCCTTAGAGTTTCATTGATTATTTGAAGATTGAAATGCAGGGTGCATTTCTTCCTCAGCTGTTCTTTTAGTAAAGACAAATCACAAATGAGAACTTAATATCTCAATAGTTTCTCATAGACAACAGTCAGGAGAGAAACTAGAGTCCTGTTTCTCAGATTTTTCTCCTGTGAAATTTTTTTCTTCTGTTTTTTTGTGACAAAAAAAAGTGAGTTGCAAGTCTTTTAGGAATTTGAGTATGGAGCATTTTCCATCAAATTATCTATGCACTTCACAACTGATTTTTAAAAAAAAATTGTTTTACTAATATTTATTTATAATTGAATAAAAAAAAAAAAGAAATTCTAAATAATTTATATATTTGTTTAAATCTCTCTCTCTCTCTCTCTCTCTCTCTATATATATATATATATATATATATATATATATATATATATACACACACAATTTCATTTTAACTTTCTATAATTATTTTGTAATTTAATTTAATATAAATTGCTTTTATTTAAATAGTTATTTAATTGCCATACTATATGTCAACCACTGTGTTATTTTCTCTTTTAATTATTATTTTATTTTTGGAGATACAAAATTTTAATGAAACATTAATGAGATCTACAATATGTCTCTTGAGCTTTGTAAGAGCCATGTCTGAGCAGTACAATTTTTTCTTTTGGGTGATGAAGTCCTCTGTTAGCTCCTCTCAGACTGCTGAGGAGGTGCTGTCACACCATAGGGCCTCGGGCCTCCTCCTCATTTTCCTCAGCCCCTCACTCTTTGTTATTAGTGCCAGAGAGACCAGCTGCTCCCACAGCTGTAAGGGAGGAGGTGATTTATTAATTGAGTGGCAGCTTATTTTAATCTCACACGTTCTGACTGGATGTGACAGGAGCTGTTCTCTCTGTTTGTCCTCCTTGGAAAGTGGCACCGTCCCCATGCTGCTCTTTTGTGATATGGGAACTTGTGTGGAACAGTCCTGAAAAGGAGATCCTAGCCGCTGTCCTCTTTCGCAATACATCATGCACAATGGGACGAAAGTCTAATAGACTGTATAGGAGATTGTAAATCCCACAGGACACCGCTAACATCACTTATCAGATCTTCCAGAACTTATCAACACATCCTCACAAATGAAATATGCTACAACCTGAATCCAGGGCCGCACCAGGATCAATATGTTGACTCGTGGCAATAGCGGTCTGATCAAATTCATTCTCTGAGATCTTTTTTATTTTCTATTTCCTCTCTAAATTACTCTGGCCACTTTTATCAAAACAGAAAAAATAAAAAGTTGTTTCTGTGCCGCAGTGATGAGAGTATGTACTCCTGACACAAGTTTGTCATTATTTTTTTTATTATTATTATAATAGTTTTTATTTAATTATTGATTCATTCTATATAATATAGATTTAGATTTGTTTTCTTATAAAATTATATTATATTATTTATTTATTTATTTACTCATTGATTCATTCTATATCATATAGATCTAGATTTTTAACTTATAAAATTATATTTATATATTTGTTTGTTTGTTTGTTTGGGCAAGAAATTATGTGCAGATTGCATTGATTTATTGAAGACCGGTTACTTAGGATTGTAGATTAATTAATAAAATAGTATATAAATATGATTCAATATTTTATAATAATAATAATAATAATAATAATAATAATAATAATAATAATAATACAGTTTATTTAATAGAAATTATTATTTTTTTAAATAATATTTTGCTTCTGATAAGAATATGATGGTTAAGCCAGTTTAAAATAATTTTATTTGATTAAATAACAATAATTACACAACAAATTAAAGAGTTTTGTATCAAACTCCAAGCTCTCCTTGGTGTTCTTTGCATAATTTCATAGATTTTTTTTAAAAATATAAATATGCACAATGAATTATTAACACAGTGAAAGCGGGACATCCTAAAATAAACATCTAATTTAGACTGAAACCAATTTCTCTGAAAAGGGGAGATTTTCTGTTCTTTCTTACTGTACTTATAGTGGCATCACCCTCTGACAGTGTGTTTTCTTCTTTAACCACTAATAAGCACATAGCACCTGTATGCCAGCGCAGACCAAACAGTCTACTTCAGTCACGCTGGATTTAATGGCGTACAAATCACATAACCCCAAACCCCACAGCGTGCTACAGTTTAAATCTTCCATCCCAAGTGACCAGCCTCCAATAAATCAATACACTATCTGAGCGTAACCGCCCGGCCGAGTACATAGAGTAAATCCATTCTGCTGTTTAACAAACAAGAGCGTTTGTGTTCATCAGGTGTAAGTTTGCAATCTGGAGGCAGCCGTGGATAAACGCCTGACCTCTCTCTTTCCCCAGCATTGGCAGCTTTCTATCATTGTCAAACTGTTACTCATTCACGTCTGAGCTCACTCATCACTCAGGGCTTTTCTGGCAACTTTGAGCCTCACCAGACGGGATGCTGATTTGAGAACACGGGGGGAAGTGACATTCATCAAATTTCCACGGAATGTAAATCAAAACATAAAGTCTTCACCTGCAGGCCTGGATTCAGTGTTGAACAGATTCTCATTTAGTCAAACTCACCCCAGCTGTGTACACTCATAGTCCGCCTGAGTGAACAAGAAACCCAACTTTCCTCTTGCACACATGCTTTCGAACCCTCTCCGGGGACCGGAACCAACAACCTTTTGCTTATTGGCAAAACCGTAACCTGGTACGATGTGTTCCTCCAAACAAAGCCCCATCAGGAAGAAAAGAGGAGACTTGCGTACAATTGAAGAGATTCTGAGAAGATGTTGGCGACTTTGTGTGTGTGTGTGTGTGTTTCTCTGGAGTGTGTAACTGTCCTCGGTTCTGTCCAGGCCATCACACAGCCAGATGGTGATGCTGGGTTCACCTTGTCCATGACCGTCTCCTCAATGCAGCAGAGAATGAGGTGTGCCAAACAGATGGATAATATCTGCTCAGTGATTTTAAAACCTGCATCTGGATTTTTTTTCCCTCTTTCTCACTCGCACTCTTTTCACCCTGAATGAAGAGCGGACTTTCATCTTTTCTGGCAGACCCGGCCCCGTTCGTGGTAATTCGATTTTGTTTTCGGTGGTGTTCGCGTTCAGAATAAGTTCTCTCCCTCCATTATTTGTGTTCCCGTCGTGTTTAATTAAACCCAGTGTCTGATGCTCCCCAAAATGGCTGCTGCTCTCTAAACACTTCAAAGCTCGTGCAAATTACATTTACTATGTAAGCATTGCATCATGTGTGCATTTGATGCAATCAACATACTGTATCTAGGGCTGATACGTCGGCTTTTCTTCGTTTTGACTTCGTCTTTTCTTCTGCCCCACTTCAAAAACAAAGCAAAACACAGTTGAAAAACAGCCCGACTGACCTGGAGGTGTTTGTGTTCCTTGTTTACAAGATTCTGACATGGTTTTGTAAAGCTGTTTGAGAGCGACTCAAGTTGGCGCGTGCATATGTGTTTGGCAGATTTCTCCCGATTGACAAACAAATGACGGACGCGGTGCTTGAAAAGGTTAAAGTGGCATGAGTGATATTAAAATGAGGCGGATGAGAGGCAAGCCCAAGGCGTTATTCAAATGGAGGAGTTATTTTTAATTTTGGTTCAATAAAGCAAGACGTTCAGCCATCCCTACCCAGATACTTAATTAAATACTTCACACACTATATTAGTTTTGTGTTGCCTGCCGCCGGTTCGGAATGGTAATAGCCATAAAGAGAAACATTTGTCTGACAGATAAAGTGAGGTATAAATCACTTTTCCCCCGAAGAACGATTTTGGAATAATAAAATACTCCTGTTTGCTGGCGTGAGAGAAATTATATTAGTTTCTACTTAAAGAGGCAGAGGCTATTTCACTGGCTGACTCTTTTATTCTCCCGGTCTTAAAGGACTCTCATATGTATTGTGGTGCACTCACTTAGCCCTCTGATTTACCTCGCGTTTGGCTCCGGTTCAAACGCTGGAACATCTGACTGCGGAGCTGGATTTCAATCCAGCATATCTACATTCTCAGTAACTGTTAAGATTTGTGTGACTGTTTTAAAAGGGTTGGGAATACTGTCATCATTGGCTTTTTCACGTTGTTCCAAAACCGAGTGAATGTAGCTCTTCTGTGGATCACATAAGTAGATGTTAATTCATTTATTTGGAATCCTGAATGTTCTTTTTAGGGTTAATTTTGACAGTCAATAATCATCATTTACCCTCATTGTATGAAAATTCTGAAAAAAAATCTATATATTTCGGGAATGAATTGGACTCACCAAATTTGAATTTGAGTGGATGATTTCTGCAAAAGCATTATAAACATATAAACCTTTTTAAGATTTTATGTTGGCACACTCCCCTCAAGGCTAATTACATTTGACATATACATTTATTTTTATAACATGCATTCAATTACAAAATGCATATTTTTTTTAATTATATATATAAAAAATATATAAAAATACAGTAAACACTGAGCATCAGATCTAACAGCTTACAGTGAAAGCACTGACAGTCGCTGTAGCGTGCAGTGACCTCACAGCTTCATTCACTCCCTCCCCTGAGTAAGATATCTCCCCACGGACGGCTTCCACCAGCCGAGCAGTGCCGGACGCCCATATTTCTCACTCTTTCTCCCATTCGGAGGGTTTTAACTGGTGGCATCTGGTTCACTGTCTCTCCCTCTGTTCCCCAATATGCTCCCAATCTGTCCACAGGGCCTTCACACGCTCTAATCTACAACTTCATCTTCAGTGAATATATCTGTTCGCTCGCTAGGCTTTGACATGGCCGCTGCCGAGGATTAGTGCTGTCTGACAGCGTGGGATGTTTCCCGATCCCATTGACTTTAAAGGAATAGTTCAGCCCAAAATGAAAATTCTGTCATTATTTACATATGATCTGTATGAATTTCTTTCTTATGTTTTTGAAGAATATTAAAAGTTAGGTCTTTTCAATATAGTAAAGGTGCATGAGGAAACTCCAAAACGACTGAAATGCACCATAAAATTGGCCTATGAAAGTAAAGTTTTACTGCTTCAAAATGTCATGTTTAATTTAATGTTACTAGCAATTTCTAAAGATAAAACAAGTTTTGTGCCTTCGTTAAAGAAGTTGCTTAGCAAATCGTTGTTGCCTTCCAGGGAATTGTTTGATCCAGTTTCTGAATGATTCATTCATGAATCAGACTCATCCAGTGCTCATGTTCAACTCAATGTTTCTGTTACAGTGGTTAATAGCATCCCACTGAAAAAATAAAAATAAAACGGAAAGACATGTGGGTGAGTAAATAATGACTAATGAAAATAATTTTGGGTGAGCTAATTTTTTTTTAGAACAATCTTTTTAAATTATTCTGTTTATTTTCCCTCAGTCGTAACGATGCATGGGAAAGAATCCCACTAAGAAACAACTCAGCATGCTGTATGCTTGTGTTTTGGCAGTGAGAGAGAGACTTACTGTAGGCTTCCACGGAATATCTGTTTCTGCCGTGCTTTAATGAGGGAATATTCCCGAAATTAATACTGCATGACAAAAACTCCTTTTTAGTCTTTATGGCTCTTCCTGAGATTAAGTGGCCTCAGAAAACACCTACCATTTCTCCTCGTCTTTCCACCCACAAAAAAATCCTTCCACGCTTCCTCCCTCTCTCCCTCCCCATCCGCAGTGCTTCCCTCTGTCTGAGCAGAAAAATCCAGCAGGCCTGTGGGTGAAAAATGGGGCCATTTGGGCTTGTTTGTAAGTTCTGTCAAGAAGCAGCACCCCTGGCCTGGCCCGGTTAACAAATTGGATGTTTAATCTGGTGACATTCCTATCTGGGCCAAGGGCTAATGTATGTGTCTAAGAATAACCGGCCAGCAGGCCTGATAGATGGGAAGCTATTATAGGCGGTATTTAAATCTGAGCACACAATTCCTCTATTTCCATGGTGGAAGAGTGACAGCTTGATCTCAACACTGGGGGGCTTGGATAGAGCTGTCAGGCTACACACATCAAGGAGGGATTTTCTTTGTTTTCTTTTCTTCTCCTCCATCGTCTCTTCCTTCTTCGGCTTGATTGACTGGACAGGCTGTTAACCGTGATGGTTGAGCTGGAAGACAGTGTTGTAACGGGATTCGGGAAGTAGATATACTGCTTACAGGCCTTCCACTTCAGTTCTTGACTCAGGGAAGGATGAGGAGGTGGTCAATACATCAGTGAAGGAGATTCTGTTTTCATAGTAATTATATATATATATATATATATATATATATATATATATATATATATATATATATATATATATACACACACACACACATTTGTTTTTGTGAAAAGTGGGGACATCCCATAGGCGTAATGGTTTTTATAATGTAGAAACTGTATATTCTATCGCCATTCACCAACCCTACCCCTAACCCTATCCCTCACAGGAAACTTTGTGCATTTTTACTTTCTCATAAAAACTCATTCTGTAAGATTTATAAGCGTTTTGAAAAATGTCATTATACAGAGTTGTGTCCTGATATGTCACAAAAACATGCCCACATACGTACATATGTGTGTGTGTGTGTGTGTATGAATGAAACACTATGAAAACTGAAACCTACATTTATGAAACCTTATTAACATATACAGTATTATTGCCTAATTTCCGAGTTTTAATTTTTTTATTGTTACAGATAATAATATGAATTAATAAATAATTACATTTAGATACATATACATATAATACACAGGTTGGATCCTCTCTCTCACCAGTTATTTTCTTTTTCCTCATCACTTGCTTTTTTTTTTTTTTTAAGTGTTTACAGATTTTAAAAAGCACAATATCTTTAACCCGTTAATAACTTGATGTCTCGGTGTAAATAGGGTCTCAGATGCTCACAAATGACACATTGTTCTCTGAATACACTGTGTCGTCTCCCCTGCTGATCTACTGTCAAGTCTAACGGTTTGATCTCCATGTAGAGCAAAATATTATCGTGACACATTCACCCAGTCCTTCCCATAAGGCTGACTAGGGAATCAGATGGTGACCAAATCATCCGTAAGATCTACTTCTGGTTCCCTGCAGTCTCTACAAAGTCGCTTTTGACATTTGACAGTCAATTATGGAGTATGTTGTTTCATAAAATATATATTTATTGGGCTGAGTCTAATGATTCCGACTTCACAAGGAAATGTGGTTTCTGTTCACATAATGGGCCGTGTGAAAGTGTGGCAGGTTTCTGGGGTTTCGTTTATGGGCGTAATGAGTGACTGTGCTCTGTTCAGGAAGTGCAGCTTGCAGTAATTTCTGATCCATTCTTCTGTTGTGAGGTCAGCTGCGCTCACGTGTTTTACGCGCTCTCTCTTTACTGCATTATGTCATGGATTGATTTCAATTCGAGGTACAAATATGTACTTTGCCATGGCAACAAAGGCCAAAATAATGCTTTGGAGGGTCTTGAGGAAATCTGATAGCAAGGGAGGGGCAATTGTGATTCGAGTTGCTTCATCTTCTGTCTCTGTCGTTAAGTACAAACAGACACAAGGACACTGTTCACTGATCCAAACAAACATCCCACCATCAGAGTTTTTGCAGGATCTTCTCATTTCTTATCTCTCTGTCTGTACCTCCTTCTTTCCCATTTTCCCAGAATGTAGATGGTGAAGTCATGGATTCATTTTCCCATCCTTGTCTCTAGCAATTCAGCACTTTGTTATGAGATAGTTATGACACAGTTGTGTTAGATTTTTTTTTTCCTTTTTTTTGAGGGAAACAGTGATAAAAATCTTCTAGTTGTCTTTAATGAATAAAAAGTATTCTGATTTGAATCAAACGGTTCCATGCTAAATAAAATAATTAATTTATTTCCAAATTTTTCTGACTACAAACTGGTAATTAGATTTTTTTTTATGGTAATTAGATTTTTTATATATAGATTTCAAATATTATATTAAAGGGACATTTGAATTTCACACAAAGTTAATGTGCTGATCCCATTGACCTTCATTAAATATATATAAAAACAGTTCTTCAGAATGTCTTCTATATGTTACAGAAAAAAAAATGGAATTAGAGTAAGTAAATGATGACAGAATATTTTATTCTGGGTGAACTATCTTTTTAATCTGCCTTTTAACAGGCATGTGATTTCCCAATTCTTTAAAATCCACATAAATTCCCTAATGTTCCCTTCATGTTTTACAAACTCCCCAGATGCATTCAATATA
The DNA here is from genome assembly GCF_003368295.1 of Carassius auratus. Classification (NCBI taxonomy): domain Eukaryota; kingdom Metazoa; phylum Chordata; class Actinopteri; order Cypriniformes; family Cyprinidae; genus Carassius; species Carassius auratus. The sequence goes on from NC_039256.1 coordinate 17,788,013, forward strand.
TACATGCATTTCCTATTCATTCAAATGAAACGTAGAGGAAATGCTCATTTCTAATCCGTGCATGTGTCTGTGAGCTGTATAAACTGTTTTTGTACTCATAACAAAGGTAGGAGGCCAGTGGAGCGGATGGTAGATGCAGTGTAAAGGATGAGACTGAGGAGAGAGAGACAAAGATCTGTTCTAGAGACTGTTTGAGTGCCTTATTAAATATTTAGTCTGATTGTACATGGTCCTGTAATTGCCATCTTGGCTAGTGAATAATTGATGACGTGTAGGAAAGCAAAGGAGGGCCCCAGTCTCTCTCACTCTCTCTTACGCATATATCCACACATTGCCTTTTTTTGTACACCTTTATGGTTAATATAATCCTGTCCTCATTAACTAAAAACGATTCTGAATTCAGGACAAAGTCTGTAAAATTATATTATAACCTTTAGTTCACTTCCGGAATGTTCTCTTTGCTATTATACAAAATAAATTCTTGGACTGCGCTAAATTATTGCCAGAAATTCTATTACTTGGCTTTAAAATAATTACACACGCCCTTAGCTACAACCAGGCCATTCAGAGGGCTAGACAGAGCAAGCGCAGACAAATGTTTGCGCTTTGATTCCACTTTTTCTGATACAGTGTGTTAAATGGATGTCAGTCAGAGTGTTGAGAGAATCGAATATTGTGAATGGGACAAAAAGCAGCATGCTAATCTAATGCAGAGACTACGAGAGCGAACGCCTCCTGTCTTAAGCATCCCAAAGAAAGAGCATCTTTTCATAGAAAGCAACGAGTGCTCGCAGCAAACGGTGGCCGAGAATTGGAGCCATGGCAGCTTTTAAAAATACCTCTGCTGAAATATTGATTTTTTTTTTCCTTTTTCTTCTTCTTGCCTAACGTAATAAGTGAGAGACTCCAGGGATGTGCGTATGTGTGTGTGAGATGATGGGTGAGCAGACAGAGATGCTCTTTTTCACACATCATGTGAGGATTTTTGTGTGTGCATGTGTGTAAGACTGTTTCAACTAGATGTATTCTGAACTATAATTATAGTCACTTACTCTTGGAAAGCATGTGTCTGCACTGTAAGTTTATATATACAGATTATTGGAGTATGTTTTACAAGAAAGCACAATTTAATTCTTTCTACTTCAAAATGTTATGTTTAATTATTTGTGTAATTGTTTGTGAAAGTTACCAGCAGCTTCTGGGTGAAAACAGTTTGGAAGTAAATCCTATACCAAATGTTTTTCAGTGTGGAGAAAAAGTTATTTAAGGGGATATTTCACCTCCAAAACATTTAATCATCCCCTTGTCATTTCAAACTTGTTTGACTTTTATTCTTCTGTGGAACACAAAAGAAGATATTTTGAAAATAAAAATAAAAATAAAAGTGTTATTTGTCCATACTGTATTGTGAAAGTCACTGGGTTCCAATGTCATTTTGGACCCCTATAGCTTGAAACAGTTTCAGAAATTTCTTTTTTTTTTGGATGAACTACTTTTTTAAAATATACATTAAATGAAAATCTCCATTTTATCAGAATGTTCTCCTGTGGCACTAATAATCTCCCAGTTGTCTCCTCTAGAGTTTCTGAAAAGATCTCAACAATAGCTCAAACTGTGCTCAGATTTGCGAAGACATCAAAGTCTGGAGTAAAAAGTTTGAAATCTCCATGCGAACTCGTCAAATTCTTCCGAGAAGAACTATTTTTATACCTCTATACTCATACTGTGTCTCATTTCATTAATGTGTTTTTATTGCTCCTTTGGAATTTTAGGAGAGATAAAGTTGAAACTTCACTGAAAAAAAAAAAAAAAGTGCGTCCTGAGCTCTAAATGAGTAACCATTTTCTTTCGGGACTTCTAATTCCATAATAATTTTGCTCAGATTTTACACTTTGCTCTTTGTTATTCACAAGTTCTCAGGTTTTGTTCTCAGTCAATTGTAAATAGTCAGGTGTTCTCACACAGCTAAGGTCAAGTCTAGATGAGGGGCTTTTCTCAGAGCTACAGTTGAGAGACCCTGGCCTTCACAACCTGATGCCTACTCGACTAGCCCTTCTGGTCTCTTTTCGGACCTAGAGTCCCTTCCTTGCCAGTCCCTCATGTTAGAGACAGAGGAATGGAGAGAGAGAAGTGGAGAGGGTGCTGTAGACCAGCAGTAATTCCTGACTCGGAGTTGGAGGCACATTAGGGACTGACAGGGCCACACATCCCCCTGTAATTGATTGCAGGCCAGCGTAATGAGGTGACGGCTTACAACAGAGACGCCAACTCCCTCATTATCTTTACCCACTTTTTTAAGAGCAGAAAGAGAGAGAGAGAGACAGCAAAAGACAGAAAGAGAGACAGAGAGAAGGATGGAGAAAAAGAAACGCTGAGACTAATAACCGAGCCCTGGCTCTAGAAGGTCATTAATTATTTATGTTGTTTTAATAAGTTTTAGATGGGGAGGGAGAGGTTCAGCGTGAGAGTTAGTCTTTCCCTTCTCTCTCTGTCTTTCTCTGTCCACACCTCAATTTCGCATGTTCTGTCATTCTGTCTTCTCCTATAGCCGTCTGTCCATTTCATATTGGGGTCTTTGTATCACAGGTACAATATCAGTCATTGCAAAGGCCTCGAGGGGACTTTAGGATGACATGTATCCACACTTGAAAAATGAAAACGCTCTGTATTTCTGCAAATGGCCATGATATGATGCGATTATTGTATATACAATTTGCTTTTGTTCTGTCATTCTGTGCTAATTAGCAAGGATAATGCCTTTTAATTATTTATATTCAATAGTCCAATGGCCAGTATAATGTTGATATGTCTTATACCTGTAAACTTGTGTATTATATAAATTCTCAAATATAGTTATAAATATACATAAACATTAATATACCATATTTTTTGTTATGTTTTGTTAATTACACAGTAATGACATTTATTTTGACCACTGCAATATATTTGAGAATTGCAACATCTATAGGGTGGGCATAGAAAAATTGCCCCATAAACATGCATTTCTGTGCATTTCTTGGTTTGAGTCTAAATATTTTCTGTGGTTATAAACATCAGGCCAAACTTGCTGTTGAAACAGCTTAAATTGCATTTAACTCAGAATATTCCTTTAAGGTTACACTGGACTCTTTCAGAATCTGCCCTGCTCGTGTCTTTCCACTCGCCCCCATTTTCCTCTCTGAGATCTCCATTCCATCCCAAGCCTTGTCAACTAAAGGCGGCTCTTCCCCCCCTTTTCCCGCACTCTTCCAAACACTGGGCTAGTCCTGCCCTGATCCGAAGGGAGCCGACCTGCTTTGAAGTATTGCCGCTTTTCCAGGATGAGACCTGGAATCTCACATTCCCTGTTAACTCCTGCCCAGTGGCAGATGGAGAAGTCTAGACCTACGGGACTCTCTCTGGTCACGTGCTTCCTTCTCCCCCTCCACGCCCTCATCTCTCTCTCTCCCTCTCTTCTGCGTTTCGCCACTTTGTTCCAGAACCGCCAAAGCGGGACGGGTTTGAGCCCACGATTCAGGCAGGGTTCTCTACTTTCAGATGGTGACTGGGGCGGTGTATAAACACAGTACTCCTCTAATATCTGAGAAGAGCTTCACTTACAGCCCTTGTCTCCTGCTGTGTTTTAATTCAATCCTTATTGATCCATATCTCTCCTTCCAAGGACTCCAATATCATATGAATGGAGCTCAGGGATGGGTTCCCCATATTATTGTATTCCATGGCCATAAAGGGCATTAGCAGCCAACAGAGCAACCCAGATCAAGTATCAGTCGATACCAGCTAAAGAGAGCAGCCTTTCTCCCTTTCTCTCCATCTTTCTCGCCGGATTTCTCTCTTTCCTATCTATCTCTCCGTAAGAGCGCTGATGGGGTCAAAGTATATATGGTGATTATGTCATGCGGTAAAGTGAGGTTCTAAAAACATCGCTTGAGTTAGCACCATGTGTTTTTAAAGATATTGTTACTGTCTTATTAGGGAGGAATCAATGGCGTCTGCAGATGCCGGCCATTTATATAGCAGACGGTGCTTCTCTCGCTGCTTTTTCTCCCAGCATCCTTCTCTCTGTGCGCTCGGTGGGGCGGCAGCGGTGGAGGTTATCCTGTGGTTAATGTGACATGGCTGTCTGCGACCTTGCTGGTTGTTAACTGCCCGGATTATTATTGTGATAATGTGGCAATTAAAAGGAAAGCACTCCATCAAAATAGTGGGGCTTATGGTCCAGGAGATGAATGCATAGAGATTGCCAGCCAGGGGAAATGCATTAAAACTGCAATCCATTTCGTACTGTAGCCCACCTCCAGAAGCGGAGGCTATTACGGCTCATCTTCATTGATATCCATTCCCGATCAATAGCGCCAGGCTGAGGTAAAAATACGAGTAAATCAACAAAGCTAGAGTTGGTCTTCGATATAAAGGAAGAAAAATCAAACTTCAGCTGTAATTGCATATCATACGTCTACACAGAGTGTCTTTAAAAGGGGGCTAAATCACTCACTGGTGGCTGTTTATATATGGATGCTGTTGTCCTCGAGTGTGTTCGATGTGTTCGAGTTGCTTAAAAGTGTTTCTGTTTTCCTTTTGCAGATTTTTCCTGAAATTCTTTCTCAAGTGTAATCAGAACTGTTTGAAAAATGCAGGGAATCCCCGAGACATGAGGCGATTTCAGGTGAGAATGCTCACGAACAGACACAAAACATGTGAATTTCATGCAGACAAATAGGTTGTAAAAATTCTTTGGTGTCTCCATAGGTGGTGGTGTCCACCACAGTGAATGTGGACGGCCATGTGCTGGCCGTGTCAGATAACATGTTTGTCCACAACAACTCCAAACATGGCCGGAGGGCGCGACGCCTGGACCCTTCTGAAGGTAAGACGTGAACTTCACTAAAATATGCACATTTTGCTTCCTGTGATGTTATTTGTAACCCTGGACCCCCAAACCAGCCTTAAGTGACTGGGGTATATTTTTAGCCACAGCCAACAATACATTTTATGGGTCAAAAATATTGTTTTTTTCTTTTATGCCAAAAATCTTTAGGATAAACAAAGATCATGTTCCATGAAGATAGTTTGTAAATGTCCTACAGTAAATATATCAAAACTTAATATTTGATTAGTGATGTGCATTGCTAAGGACTTCATTTGGACGAATTTAAAGGTGATTTTCTAAATATTTAGAATTTTTGCATCCTCAGATTCCAGATTTTCAGGTAGTTGTATCCCAGCCAAATATTGTCATAACAAACCATACATAAGTGGAAAGCTTATTTATTCAGTTTCAGCTTTCAGTTGATATATAAATCTCAATTTCGAAAAATTTACCCTTATGACTGGTTTTGTGGTCCAGGGACACATTTATGTTAAATCCATCAAATAATGTTACTGTGCCTTACATACACTTCTGTTCATAAGTTTGGGGTTAGTAAGATTTTTTAAAGAAAAATCTATACTTTTATTCAGCAAGAATGCATTAAAATGATCAAAAGTAACGATAAATACATTATAGTGATTTCTATTTCAAACATTATTATTATTTTAAATATGTTAAAATAGAAAATGGCCATTTTGAATTGTAATAATGGTTTAAAAATTCACTATTTTTACTGTTTTTAATCAAATAAAAGCGGCCTCTGTGAGCATTTTTACTTGTTTTGAATACATCCGAAAATTGTACCGCATTTATTATAATGAAGAAAAAGTCAGTGCTTGTAACTTTTTAGTGCTACTTTTTAATTCCTCACCTAGTTCTCAGAGTACAGGTAACTTCACATCTGAAGGGGCTGCATTGTGTAATGTTGCTTTGATATGTAATACTGAAAGTGTGCTCCCAGCTGAACTCAGAACAATCCCTGTATGTGGGAAATTGTGTGATTAGCTCTGTGACTGTTTTGTGTGAAAACCGTCATTGTGGATTCACCGGCACTCCTGTGTCCCGATCGAGGAAAAGGAAAGTCGCTGCTCTACTTTTAGTAAGACTCTTCTGTAATTCTCCAAAGACCAACACATGAAGAGGAAGTCACTGATGGCAGTGCACTGTGGGAGATGGGCAGGCTTTCATCTTGAACACACTAGAGTACCCATGCAGATATTGTAAAAAGAGAACAGCTGTTCCATTACACCCCAACAGGTGAATGCCAATGACGCCCCGCGCTTGTTTACTTTCATCTATTAACAGGTATCAAAATTTCCAGAGATGTTCACTTGCACAACAAAGAGAACATTCAAAAGCAATCAGAAGTGTTTTCGAGTCAAAAGTTTGGGAACTTTGCATTCCCATGTTGATGTTGGAAGAAAGTGGCCACTGGTGTACAGCACTATATACAGTAATGTGGTCTGAAGTTGCACCAAGAGCCCCTCAGTTTGCCTGTTAGCTCACAAAGCTGCGACCAATCAATTCCCGTCCATAGCCAGTGGAGACTGGGCTAGTCGTTCAGTCAGCCTGTCTGTCTCCATACCGCCTGCTCAAAGACGGATTTACGATAAAAGACCAAAAAAAAAAAAAAAAAAACTTAATGGTTTTATTGAGCTGAGTGATGCACAGACACCAAAGAAAAAAAAAGTCAAAGGAGCTTTTACAGTCATCAGACTTCCTTTTCTTTTTTTTCATTTGCATTTGGGGTATGTGGAGAGTAGAGTAAAACACTGACATTTCTTTAAAGTTATGTGAACGTTGACACTAACCCGCTCTAACTCAGTGCTTGTGTTGTGATCTTGTTTTCCGAAGCAGCCACTCCATGCATTAAGGCCATCAGTCCCAGTGAGGGATGGACGACTGGGGGGGCCACCGTCATCATCATTGGGGACAACTTCTTTGACGGTTTACAAGTGGTCTTCGGGACAATGCTAGTTTGGAGTGAAGTAGGTTTTTAAAGAGTATTTTGTATTATTATTATTATTATTTTATAATTATATTTTATTTATATTATACATTATAAATATGATTTTTATTATATTGTTTATTTATTTTAAAGAGCCATTTTTTACTAATACCAATTAAATTTGTAATATTAAAATATATATATTTTTTATATTATCCTTAAATATATTACTTAGCCAAACACTTTGTACTTTTATCTTATTTTATTTTATTTAATTTTAAAGAGACAAATTATTTTTCTAATAAAATAATTAAAAATAATTATTGTTTAGATATTTAATATCTTTAAAATATTTCTTCAAAAGAATGCAGTGCCATCTCTATGCTTTGGATAACGAGTTAAAAAAAAATAAAGTTCTGTAGTTTAATGTTCAATGTTACCAAAAAAAATTACAAATACAATTTTTAGAAACAAACAAGACAATAAAACAACAGATCCTATTACAGTATTTGACTAAAACCTATAACTGTGTCCTTTGAGTAATGAATCACTCTTTAGCTTCAGCATTAAATGTGTTTACACTGGAGACAGGGCTTGTGTATTGAGTGCTGACCACTGAACGTGTGCTCTGATGGCTTCTAGCTCATCACACCTCACGCTATCCGGGTGCAGACGCCCCCTAGACACATCCCTGGGGTCGTGGAGGTCACACTCTCCTACAAGTCCAAGCAGTTCTGCAAAGGAGCTCCGGGACGTTTCGTCTACACAGGTATACAACAATTTGCAACTGCCTGGAGCCCTTGCCACCATCTCCAGCATCAGAATACATTTCTGTCATCTTTCTCAGAGGTCGATCTTTGCCTTCTTTGTCCATTTCATCAAGTCTCTTTCTTTGTTAGCTTAAAATATTATTTGCAGTCCATAAAGACGCTTTCCCAAGATGGCATACTGTTAGCAGGCCATTTCTGAATCCACACTAGCGCTCGTGTCTGACTTTTGGCTGATGTCTGTTCTCTTGTGTCCAACGGGCAGGACGAGTATCATTTAGTCAAATCGATGCTTTTCATACACCGATTATTCCATCAGAATAATCCAGATGCCAGTCAACGTAAGCGAAAGGTCAGATCAAGGACTGTTTAGTGTGATAAGAAAATGTCACAGCGACGATCATAAAAGAGAAAGAAAAAGAGGCCTGTGTTCAGGCTTTCTGTTATACATCAGCTTTATCTCAGTGTATTTCCCACATTCTTTGTTCAAAGCACCTCTCATTCAGATGCATTTGCCTTGTAAGCAGCAAAAAGAGACAACTTTACAATGGCCAGGACGGCCCTGTCTTACCTCCGACCGTTCCTTTGCAATGCTAATGTCTGCTCGGACCGACAAGATGCTTTGACTGACAGCTGTACGCCGCGTTGCTTTTATAAATCCTGCATTGTGAATAGCTTGAATTTCTCTTAAAGTTCAAAAGAATATTCTCAGCACGAAGGATGCGTGTTGCAAATTGTAAGGTTGAATGAAACAGCACCTGTAGAATATCTCTGAATCAGAATGCAGAGACAAAAGTCAATGAAAGGTCATAGAAGATAGAGGACAAAAAGAATATATTCATGCAAAATTTTTTATATTTTATATTTATATATATATATATATATATATATATATATATATATATATATATATATATATATATATATATATATATATATATATATATATATATATATATATATATATATATATATATATATTATTTTTAGATGTAGCAGTTCCTATAAGAATACAGTTTGGAGACTGTATGCTTACTCTTTCTGTTTCTCAAAATGATTTTCGTTGTACGCTGCAAATTAGATTCACGCATTCATATTTTAGTTTGTGGATTCACTGACGTACATCCAGGAACTTATTTACTGTGCCAGAGATGTGTGATATTCATGAATGTGAAATGAAGCGGGCTTTTAAATACTGAATAGGCAGACTGCATATAATTGAAGAGGAATGAGAGTGCATCTAACCTCAGTGATGTCTTTCCCACCAGAGACTTCCCATAAGCCCCAGTGAGCTCAACTTTACACTGCATTCCAGCTCGAAAAAAAAAAAACCCTCACTCCTTATCGTCAGACACTTCCAGATGAACACAAGCCAGTTTGAATATTTTGAAAGAGATACATTTAGGTCATCAGAAATTAAGCGTTCAGGCCGTAGGGAATGGGAGGGGGATACGTACATTGGCTAAGGAAACTGGCATCTCTGTGCAGACACAAATTATTTTTATCATATTCCTTTTATCTGCCTTTCATTAGCAGTAATGGACCCCAGAAATGCATCAAAGACAGTCAATGTGCCCATTCCACTGATTATAGGTTGACTGTCTTATCTGTGCTGGAGTGGAAAGCCAGAGCAGCAGTGTTCAAAGCATGTCTTCTCTGATATCACTACCGTTAACACTGCCATCACAGGAAGTGATCTCACAGTCTTCAAACTGAAGCATCTGGGGCTGTCAGAGGGATATTTCTTCACAGCTTAGTAAAATTTAGAATTCAACAAAATTTTTCAATTCAACTGTTGTTGTATGGAATTTTTATGTAATAACAATTACCCTTGCACACCTGTAGGTAATCGATAGGTGTATAAGAAATATGGATTAAGAGGTTATGAGTGAATAAATATATTTGTTTTTGTTTTGATATAGTTTTTCATTTAATTATAAATTGGTTATGCCCTACAGAATGTTATATTGGAATTTGAATTGAAATTAAAGGAAAAGGAATTTACTTTCCAATTAATAGACATTCAAAAAATCCATAAATTTTTTTATGAAAAAATTTCAATTCTGCATCTTGCTACCTTTATTCAAATTCAAATTTCTAATTCAAATGTGAAATGATGATATTGATATGTAAAAGTCTGCTCTGCACCTGCTGGCTGTGGCTTTTACTATTCCTAGCACTACAGGGAAATGTCAAAGACGGGCTCCGTCCGAATTCCCTGAAAGCATTTCGCATGTGGCATGGGCTAGTTAGGACATCTTGTTAGATTAGCAGAATGTTAAGTCCATTCTCACTTTCAGTGTTGCAGCTGGTACCTGATAACTATTACAGCTTTGTTTCTTTCTCACGTTTACTCTGTTCTCTGTCGCACTCCCTTCGGAGAGATCTTCACTCTTATTCTGTTAGTTCTCCCTTCTGCCTGCATGCATCATTAAGTCCTTCAGTCCACCAGCTCTTGTCTCTCTCTCCCTCTCTCTCTGTCTCTCAGGGGGTTAAGACTCCCCAGGTGTTGGGTTAGAGGAAGGAGGGCGAGATGAGTGTGAAGAGCCTAAGGGTATTGACTTTCCTGGGAAAACACAGCTCTCTAAAATCAGTAGCCAAATACTGCAATAACTCAACAGCCATTGATCCTCTTTCCCCTACGGCCACATTGATCTATACATTACAAGCTCTGAGACTGGCGGAATGGATCCAGCCTACGCTAACACAACCTCCCAATCGCCTGTAACTTACTGCCTCTGTCATTATAATCATAATAACAATACATGTGACCAGAAATAATGTATTCGGTACGATACAGCCGAACGACCGCAAACCCTGCCTCTTGTTTGCAAGCATTCGAGCTCTATTTGGGGCATCAAAAGTCAGCATTTGACTTGGCCTTTTGGGTATAGCATTTTATTTGATTGCCTCAGTCAAGAAGATCCAGTAGAAATAAAACTTGTATCTGAAACATCCTCTCCACTTCCTGAAAGGGGAGGGCTTATATTCCCTTAGCGGTGATGCATGCATTCCAAGCAATTGCACAATATCCTAGAAACAGAGGCTGAGAGGATACTGGAGGTGCGGGACTGTTAATATGAAGAGCATTGTTCTCCTGGGCACCAATGTGCCTGTCAGAACATGCCTGATGTCTTCCAGGCTGACAGCCTTTGGCATTGCAAACAAGAGCTGTAGCATCTTTGCTGGGTGAGACCTTTTGTTTAAAAGGCTCAGGGTTGTTTAAATAGGGTGCTGGGTTACAAAACGGGCAGGGGCAGGGTGAACTTCCTCCCGTCCACCTGCTCAACCCATTTCCAGTACCTTATTTTTGTTTGTTTAAGCAGAAATTATAGAAAAGACGCTAATGGCTGTCATAGAGTTGTAGACTAGGCTAACGCAAGTCCCAAAGGTTTAGGAAGGTAGGGTGTATATGTTTCGGTGTCGCTAAGCGCACAGGTATATAGATTATACAGTTGCCAAAAGCGAATGTAATTGTAAGAGCTCATTTTAGATTATATTGAGTTACAGTACTGCATAGTTTACCCCAAAATCAAAATGTAGACCCTACTCAAAAAATCTTGGAAATGTGAAATTATTATTTTAAATTAGAATTATTTGTACAATTGCATAATTTTTAATAAATTACATTTTACTAATTTAATACATTTACATTTCAAATTATTTTGGTGGTTATCAGTGGATTACTATGGCTCAAAACAGATAGGAACTCTTAAATATGTTGGTTTATAAAAATTACATCAGTTAACAAAATATGGTATTTTATTGTGAATTTAAGTTAAGATTGTAAAACCTAAAATGTTGCTTCCATATTTTTTAACGGTGAAGTTCTGGCAACCACAGCTGTCGATATTTTACAGTTAATGTCACAGATTTATTTTTACATTGTATATACATAACAAATATACAGTACACAGTGCACACACATATCGACAAAAACTTAGATTTTTTATGTGATTAATCACTAATAAGCATTTGACAGCATTATTTTTTTTATCAAATAAACTGATTGTTTCATTATTTAAATAACAGTTTCTGATAAAATTTGCTCTTTTGGTCAAAAACTGATAATGGTGTTTTGTGTCATTTTCCATGGCTAAAATGTAGGTTCATCCCTAATATTTAAATTTATTTCTTTTTGCATTCCTACCATGTCCATGTTTTTGAATCCTTACCAAAGCAAGTCAGTTTGATCCAGTGTTGTTGTTTTTGACCCCATTCATTTCCACGTACAGACAAAAACATTCTTCAGAATATCTTCAGGTTCACAACAATGTGAGGAAGGGACTAAGAGACTTCTGAAAATGCAGGAACGTAGAGCTGGAACAGATGTTGGGAATCATTGTAAGGGTGGGATTTGATGTCAAAGCCATACAACAAAGATTTTCTCAATCTAGCTATGTAATTGTTGCAGCCTGAGGCCTGGGGAGTCGATTGGAAAACCACCCAGCACCCAGCTGGTATGCAACTTAAAATCATGGGCTGGTCTTGGAACCTGCTCGCTGTGTTCTCACATCAGCCAGAGGTTCTGGCGCCATCCACTACCTAAGCTCTTTAAAACTGGCACTAAAGCTTAATGGCACAGGCACTGTGGACGCGGTGGCTGATGTTTCTCAAAGACCGTTCCCATAGTCAGAGCTCGGAGAGGGACCAGGAGCAGTGCACTTGTTGCCCAAGCCGATGAACAATGGGCCACTTTGTTACCTTTTCATCCTCAGTGCAGGCAGATGGAACACATTAGTGGAACGTTCCACTGGATAAGCTCTGCGGGGCTGCCGAGCACGTAGAACAGGACCCAGCATGATGTCATCATTTTGTTCAGTTGTTTCACAGCTTGGACGCCGATGTGTTCGAGAGTCTCACACTAGGAGGTGGTCTGTCAGCAGTATCCAGTCTGTGGCATATATTGGTGAGATACTTTCACAGTAGCTCCAGTACAGCCTTTTAGTGGAATCCATAACCTGTCATCTTATTGTCAAACTTAAAAGGTTAAAGAAGCAGACGTCATAACTTTTCTCTTTCTTGCAAGCCAAGAGTTTGTCAAGAGTATTTACTTATTGATGTTTTTGTATTTGCATAAATCTTAGTGGTGTGCTGAAACAATCACATAATAATATATATAGTTTGTTTGTGAGTGACTATATTTATTGGCTAGGCACCAAAATAAAAAATATAGGCCAAAACAGCTAAATAATTATTTTAAATTATAATTCTTAATAATAATCTTAATTTTTTTATTAAACTATATAAAAATAATAATTATATATTTTTTTCATGATGAGTTTTCTTAAGATTTTTTTCTATAGCTCTCTATATGCTTTTCTACATTTTAAAGTATACAGTTTCCACGTCTGTTTGTCCACTTATTTTCTTTTGGTCAATAACTAAAAATGGTATTTAGTTGAATTTTTGGTGGCCAAAAGTTTTCTTCATCTGTCTGTGAGGCTCTATAAGGCCCAAGAGATATTAAAACTATATTGATTTATTGAATAATGATTTATGTATTCCAATCATATCATGAGGTAGTTGGCGATTCCCAGCCCTATAATAACTACACAGCACCAACTCTCTGATATATGGAAATGTGTGCAGTGACTTGAATGTAGCGAACATTTCCAGTGTGGAAAGACTGAAGTGGAAGTGACATTAACACACCGAGCTCCTTCCGTTACTCCTTCTCTCTCTTTCCCTCTCCTCGGAGACCGAGCAGTGACGCAGTCATGCTGATTACCACTTGCATCCGTTTGCCTTACCGGCTAGATATGTTAATCATCTGCTGGGTAATTGCTTCTGTAGTGCCTTGATTAAGTTGAGTGACACGTCAAGGAAGTGTACCTCAAAGCCATGCTTACCCCACCTGAGGAGCCTGTTATTATTTTGGAGTCACAGCCTAAAGTGTCCACCCATGAAACGACTAATTATCCAACATTGGTTCCACGGGTCTCCTCTTTAAGAGAAAAGTGACTCCTTTAATAGTAATATGAATCTCGGCTCTATGGAGGAACGAAACGTTTCCCTGGTGGAGAAAAGCCCTCAGCTGCTCATCAAATTACTCAACCTCCTCTTTTATTCCACTGATCTTACTTCCTGCATACAAAAAGACAGACACCCGTGAAGTGACATAGCACACGTGCTTTCCGAACATCTCGCTCCATTAATGTAACGTCTGACAAAAAGGGAGAATCATTTGTTGAATATTATCTGTCCCAAAGAAGACAGTTTTTCACAGTGCGGTGTCACACAGGGGTAAACCGAGGTTAGCTCAGCTTTCCTAATTGCTGCCATAACAGCGAAGCGCATTCAGGACGTAATTAAAAGTGTGTGGTTTTTTAGTGCGAGTGAGTCTGTGTTGTCTGCGTGTTTGAAGAGGCTGGGGTGAGCTTCTCTTCATCTTCCCTGGTGGCTCTCCACTTTAAAGCAGCCTGCACACCCTGCCTCTACTGTCAATCACAGTTTAAAGTTCATGAAATTTCTATGAGGATCGATCCAGGGAGGAGGAGGAGGTAGGAGTGTTTGGGGGTTGCGGGGGTTAGGGATGGGGGAGTCAGGCCTTAATGATTGATCAGAACTTCTACTTTAAATCTCACTTCTTGTTTTATTTCTTCAGAGTGGTGCAGAGAAGCACATTCCGATTTCTCCGTCAGTTGCGGAGAAATGCGTTTCCATGTGCCGCAACCTTTTTGATGTGAGGACAAAGAGGAGATGGATGGTTTGAAATTGATGGTACACAACAGGGGGTCTTCAGACTTTTGTCAACAAGCCAGAACGGCGACCTCGCGGCGACAGAGTAGAACAAGAAAACAAATCGCTTCCTCTCACGTTGCCCCGTTGCGCATCTGTAAATGTCTTCCCCCTAAAGAGTAGCGGGGCAATCTAAGTGCGAGATACCCATCTGCAGGTGAAAGCCGCTCTGAGCCATTCTCTCCTATATCAATCATGTAGCACATGAAAATGAGAAATTGAGGCATGTTGCGTCACAATCTGAACCCGCATCAAATTCCCCATTTCATCAATGTGCCTCCCACGGACAGAGCAGGGCTTGATCAAGTGTTTTAGATGGGCCGAAGGCTCCATCTGAAATCGTTCAGTCTGCGTTAGAAGGAGACTGCTGAAATAGCCTTTCTCTGAATGGCGCAGACATGCAGTTGCGATTGTGGCCTAGGGGGCATGACTACGCTTACGATCACTGCATCACAGGGGCTAAGGAGGAGAGAATGGGAATGGATATGGCACCTAAAAAGCCCCATGTTGTAAAGACAGACGCCATCAGGGAGAGGCGAAACATGATCAGCCGGGGGGCTGGTTGGAAAGTGGGAAGAAGATGATGTAAATAGAAAAACAGAGGAGGGTAAATAGATGTAAGTCCATTGGAGAGCATGGATGTAAACAAGCAGAGACTGAACATATCTACAGTTGGCTGGAGACAAGTTATTGGGGCTGGGCTGGGAAATTAGGCACTGTCATAGCTTGTGGAGCAGGGTTGTGTGCCATTCAGAATAGTTTTTAAGTCCCAGTTACAGTCCTCAATTGGAATTGAATTTGAACTCAGAATGTTCTTTAAATTCCAATTACATTCCTGAATTTGAATTTGAATTGAGGTAGCAATCTTTGAGGTAGCAATCCTTGAGACTAAATGTAAAATGTTTCTTGACAAAGCCTGATTTTAAAGTTTAAAAAGCATTGAAGCTTTAAATATAATGGATGGATGTAATGACTGAATAAATTTATAATGGATGAATATGATGGAACGATGGATGGATGGATGGAATGAATAAATGAACGAACAATAGATGAATATGGATGAATAACAATGGATGAATATGACTTAACGATGGATGTATGGATGGATTGATGGATGGACTGAGAAGACATGTAGATATATAGTATGATGGATGGATGGAACAAACATACTAAATTAATATATTTATAATAGACTTAATTAACCAAATTAACAATTGTAGACAATGGATTACATTTGAATTAGATTTTTTTTTTTTTTTTTTTAATTGCAGTCCCATTTCTTGTCACTCCAATTCAAATCCCAAATCAACATTCATGTCTGTTGTGTGTGGAGTCCATTATTCATTTACATTCTCTGCTTTTTCTTTCATTCTTGTTGTATATCTTTTCTCCTCCCCTTTTATTTCCCTCCCTCTTTTATTAGTAAGCCTTGCCCTCATTAGATCTGGCTATCATGAGTTGGTGTGTGTAGAGTGGTTTCCCAGTCAGTCCTATTTGACCTCTGACTTCTACGGAGCGTGTAATAAGAACAGAGAGGTATGCTGGGATTGATTTTAGAGTTTCACGCTCTACCTCTAATTTGCTAGATAGATAGCGCTCCGGCGAGCTCATATGAGAGGACAAACGCAGGTGTGCCGTGCAGGTTAACTGCATGTCAGAGGTCAAATGCTCAACGGTTTTGCTGATGTGCGTCGATGATGATGGGGGACACGATTCAGACTCGACCCTGCAGTGCTGATGATCAAAATCTTGACAGTAATAGATGTAATTATGCAAGCAGATGAGGAAATGCTTTTTTTGTGTGTCTCTTATATGGCGGCTCATTGTGTTGCCCCGTCCCGCTGGACATCTGAAAGAGGAAATCATATTAATCTTTTGCTGTTACCTCACTCTCCAAAGCAACCTTCTATTTAGCATCTGTAGATCTCAGTGGAGAGTGTGATAACCTTCAAACGAGAACGAGAGAGAGAGAAAAGAGATGTGCAGCCCCACAGCGCCTGCAATAAGGAGATGATTAAATTAATAATAAATATACATCCCTCTATTCGTCTCCTCCAACACACACACACACATACACTCGCCACCTCTTCAGCGAACTGCATTATCTTTCCCTTTTCGCAATCGCACGTCAGGCACAGCAAAGACGCGTGGATGGCTGAGAGGAAGGGAGAAAAAAATCAATACAAATTACGACGGAGAAAGTGGCACTGATGGCTAGAATTGCAGCATATGTTTACACTAAATCAGGCAATCTATCTTCATATGGGCTGTGTAATGCAGGCGGGGTCAGGGTTCGGCCCGCGCACACACACTCTCCAATTACTCCCACTTCTCCGCGGGAGGCAGCCGTATCGATTGGCTGAGAGGACAGAGGCCCTGCAGGCAGCCAATGGGGCGCTGGGGTCAAAGTTCAGGGGGATTTTAATAAGAGAAGTAATGGGCTTAATTTCTTGGGGGTGTGATAGAGAGACAAAGCCCTCCCTCTCATGTCCCCTGTCCGACGGTTCATTAAAGTGCAAGTTTTATGGGATTGCTTTGTGAAACTGCTCTCATGGATGCTCTTCTTCCGATGTTCCTGCATCTCGTTCGTTTTCTTTCATCACATTATTTTCTTTCTTTTTTCCTCTCTCATCTTTTGTTCTTTCAAGGTTTTTTTTCTTATATATTTATGTTCATTTGTTTGATCAGGTCTTTGTTCATTCATTTATTATTCATTCATGTTTGTTCATTTGTTCGTTCACTCCTTCCTTCTTTTCTTTCTTTCTTTCTTTCTTTCTTTCTTTCTTTCTTTCTTTCTGCTTATTTTTTGTTTTCTGTGTTCTCCTTCCTTACTTCTTTTGTTTCTGTCCTTCTTTGCATTCCCTTTCTTTCTTTCTTTTGCTTGTTTTTGTTTACTTATTTGTTCATTAGTTTATTCATGTGTTTTTTTACTCCATTATACTTCATGTTTCCTTTGTTACATTAAATATTTGCTCTCCATTTTCTTTCTTTCTTTCTTTCTTTCTTTTGCTTATTTTTGTTTACTTATTTGTTCATTATTTTATTCATGTGTTTGTTTACTCCGTTATACTTAATGTTTCCTTTGTTGCATAAAATTTTTGCTCTCCGTTTTCTTTCTTTCTTTCTTTCTTTCTTTCTTTCTTTCTTTCTTTCTCTTTATCTCTCCTTCTGTTTTACTCTTTTATCCTGACACCTTATATCCAGATGGCGGTGATTAGCGCATAGCAGACTATCCAAAAACGACACAACAAAACAACGGCACGTAGATCGCTTACTGAGTCTAATCACACTGCCGTTTGATCAAACCGCAGTTCTCCCGACTCTGAGAAGGAACGTGATCGTTTCCACAGAGCCTTTCTCGGAGCGTCCTGAAAGAATGTTCACTCGCTTTCACGGGGGCATTGAGTCACAAAGACCCCCACACACCCCCTCCTCAGCCACCGCTGTCACTCTGCGAGCTCTTTTCTCCTCCTCGCTGTGAAACCGGCTCAAACAAATTTGATTTAGCAGCTCGCTGAGACCCATTCCCGGGGAAAGAAAACAAATATTGTTATAATGGTAATAACATCTATTTGCCGCGCACGACAAACGGCACCGGGCCCTTTGAAAAGAGGCCCCTACTCCTGCGCAGCCACCTTATTCTTATTCATGAAAGCACCGCTTATGCATATTAGTGCAAACTAGGTATTCTACTCGCTAGCATTTGGACTGTCAATCATCCTTACGGAATACAAGAGGCAACGGTGACAAAAGCGGACCGGGCAAGAAGGCTGACAAATTGTCCCCAAAGTCAAATTTGACAGCCTTTTATGATTAATGGGCTTGATTATGGAGAAATATCTCCCTAACTGCTTTCCGGGTGTTTCTTTCTGCCGTCGTACCGCGACAGAGATGGGAAAGAGGGGCTAAGCGGAGGTGCTGTTTGCGGCAAGAGAATGAAATATACGTGAGCAGGGTTGAGTGAGAAGAAAAGAATTGAATTAGGCAGGAAAGGTTAGAGTTTTGGAATAAAGAAGTGTAAAGAGGGACAGGAAGGCCATAGGGCCTCACTAAACACTTCATAAAACAAATTCACACAGGGGGAGGCCTGGATTGATGACACAGGGATGAACGTAAACAAATATGCAGGGAGAAACCTACACAGACACACGCTGATATTTAACCCCACGGCAGAGAACTCTGGGCAATGGACAAGATGACATAACGGCCTGTTTCTGAGAGAATTGCAGTCAGTTAAATCAAATAAACATCTTATTTTCGGTTTCTCCTGCAGCTCTGAACGAACCCACCATAGACTACGGCTTCCAGAGGCTACAAAAGGTCATCCCTCGTCACCCTGGAGACCCGGAGAGGTTACCTAAGGTAAGTGCGGTCGCCAGAAAATGCTTTTGCTGCTTTCAAAAACCCATTTTGTTTTCCCTGGCCGAGCTTTGGATTTACAAAGGCTCTCCTACATTTGAAAGAAACGTTTGACATGAATTTGAAAATAGGTGTAAAGCATTCTCTAGATGGGAGGTGAATATTTCAGTCTCAGATTTGGCGTTGCATCTCCATTCTTGCTGAAAAGGACACGTGTTTTCTTATGTCTGTGAAGCAATCCTTGATTCTGAAAGCCTGAGGGTCTTCTGTTTGATAGCGTAGAAGAGCAGCTCGTACTCGCTTGTGAATGAAAAAACAACTGTTTGTGTGATGCTGGCTTTGAGAGGGTGAGATGGAGGTTAGATCGGCACTGTTATGCACGCTGGTGGCACATTGCAGCTTTGGGGCAGCAACAAGCAACAAATCAAAGAACAAAGCTGATATGCAACGGGTGTAGAATGTGTGTATATATATATACAAAACACACACATGTGTGTGCACAAACATCGAGTCAAGAGCAAAAACTCAATGTGCCGTCAGGTGCCCTGGGCGGTTTGCCGCCTGGTTAGTATGAAAAGATTATTTTCCCCTAAAAAGGCAGGGAGCTAAGTGAGAGAGATTCTTTTGGGCAAGGCACTGGTGTAGGAGGGGATCAGATCTGATGCGGACTGACACTTTAAAACAGCTGCCAAATTGAAACCATTTATCAAAATCTGACATCTGAGATCCAGTCACCAAAAAAGCAGTTTATTTGTAAATTGATACTAATAGTGAGCATACATTGTCTGGCCGCTTTGATGCTGCGATACGTGGCAAGGGGAGACCGCCAGCTATCACCTCTTATATACTTATACATTCAAGAGGAAAACTCAATAAGATTGTAGACAGTTTCTTTTTTTCACGCCGTCTTTTTCATGTTCCTGGTGCCTCGGTTTTTTAACACAGTCCTATAAATAAATAACCAAGTAAATACATAAAGCAGTAAGTAGGTAAATAAATAACTAACCGAATGAATAAGTAATTGAGCATGCAAATGAGTAAATAAATAAACAAATAAAGTTGCTAAATAACTATTCCAAGCTGTGCCTGAACAACACTGTTTGTCCTTTTATCACTGTTATATCTTTGTGTATCAGATGTGTACATATGTAATATTAATGATATATGCATATATATATATATATACACTGTATGTATGTATATGTGTGTGTATATATATATATATTTGTATATATGTATGTATATGTATACATACGCATATTTCTTTTTGAGAAGTGTGTTTTAGCATACTGTATACTTGACTCCTTCCAAATCCTTGATCAGATCCGCAGTATGTGTGTGCCAGTGATGGCCCCAGCATTTAGAAACCCAGCTGTGTTTGTCGGACGACCTTTGCTTGGGCCAGGCGTGTATCAGGTTTATCTATAATTTCATTTCCAGTCCCGGGTTTGGCCGTGAGCACACACCTCTCTGTCCAGATAGATCAGGAATATGGATGTGATTCAGGAGGCTGCTCTGTCCCGCAGGCAGCTGTGTTTCTCGCTGGCATTCGGGACACACATTCACAGGCAGTCCCAGGTTACCGTAAGGTTAACGACCTGTGAGATCCACTCTAACGGACACCTGGATTATGGCATGTCTTATAAACTCAGAAGGGGGGGGGGGGGGGGGGGGGGGGGTTCCTCTGTTAGCAACTGTTTCCAACACAAGAAAAATGAATGCACATCAAATGAACCGAAAAAGACCTGTTTGGATGCTGAAATATTTATAAACTGGCTTTCTGCTCAGTTAGAGGGAATATACACTTTATGTACATGTGGCAGTTCCCAGAAGCCCTGGACAAAGCAGATAGGGGAGACTGGGGCTAGTTGTCACAGTTTGTACTTGAGTAAATATGTTTAAGCGTAGGCTTAGTCAGTTTCTCTATCAATGCACATCTTGATCCTACAACGCAATTAAACTTTACACACTGTTTTAGGCATGCTGATATTTTGTGACAACATGCCCCAATGGTAAGGCTTATTGTTACATTATATGGGGTATGTTTAAAGAATTCTATTCATAATATTGGATAAAAATAAACAGAAAATTAATTCTGAAACAAAAATATTAAAATAACACGATCTAGATTCTAACAAAAATATAAAGCCACTGTTTTTTGTAAATAACCATATATTTAAATTAACGCATTTCATAAAATTGCAACATAAAATGTTGTGACTTGATCGCTTTAATTTTAGTTTATGGAATACAATTCAAAATTATAATTCTAATTCAAATTAAAAAGTGTTTGACACATTTGAAACCAACATAAAAAGCTACTAATAAAGAAAATATACATTTGTGCAGTTGTATTTTTCACTCAAAAGTTATTTAAATATCGTCCTTGTGACAGCTAGCCCCATTCTGTTCGTACTACTATGTGCCCTCTTTAAGGAGGAAGTAGATTATTGGCTTCCTCTGCCGTGTCATTTTCGCACATTTTGCTTTATCGGTTGCTCTTCATTAGCACAGTAAGCTGATATGTGTGTGTGTGCAAGTAGCAGGTTGCTGTTGTAATGTTGTTTATGCATGTATGTGTGTGTGTGGTGGACCTCTGTTCACCAGGCTCAGTGTGTGTATGTGATTTATCATTGTTAGGGGACCTGTCGGATGGCTTGCTCTCCCGGGTCAGCTGATCTGCTCTCGCCGGGCGCTTGAGAACCATCCTCCCATAATTGAGCCCCTGGAAAGAAAGCAAGGGGAAAACAGGAGGAAGAAAAGATAGAAGGAAGATAGAAACAGGCTTGTCGGGAGACAGCCTTCAGGGCTAGAGAGCCGGGCCAATCTAGAGTCAAACAGACTCACCTTGTTACCTGTGCTGAATGAACTGTAGAGTGACTCCTCGTGACCCATTCACACACATACACTTCACACACACACACAGACATCTGGGGGCGGGAGTGTTGAGATGGTTTCATGCTGTGAAGCTGTGCTGTGGAGGTCCGTGAAAAGGAAAAGGAGAGGAACACAGCATCTCGATGCACCGTAACACGTGCTCTCTGCCTTTTGGCAGGTAGAGTGAAGAGATTAACATGCAGACATGAATCCAGCTCATCCAGAACGCCTCTCAGGGGATGGAGCCGCTCACATGCCTCCCCGAGCGAATCTCTCGCAGAGTCCAAACCCGTTAAGGCCTGTCTCTCGAAAATAAAGGTTCCAATTAGAACTGAAAAGAGTTTTACTGACCGGTGTTCCACAAAAAACTTTTTTTAAATCATCAGAATTGTCAGATGATGCTAATGCTAAAAACAATGATATATGCAAATATTAAAATACAGCTAAGCACATAATTGCACATAATTAGGATAATAAAAAGGGTTTTTTAATAGTGAGGAAAATATATTAGGGATGCATCAAAACCAACTTTATGGTACTTAAGTGCATATTTTACACATCACTTGGTAATATGGCCAATGCTAATACAATATTTGCCCAAGTGTTCATCCCAGTGTTACTTTAATATTATCTGTGTACTATTATAATTTTATTAAAAAATTTGATTAGCTTTTATTTTATATATTTTTTAGGGATATTAGGGATAGGGATATTTTTATTTACACCTTTATTGTGTAAATATGAAATACCCTATATATATATATATATATATATATATATATATATATATATATATATATATATATATATATATATATATATATATATATATATATATATACTGATCTAAAAATTATATTTATTAATTGTTAATAATGTAAGTATTATTCAGTGTCACAAGAGCTAAACTCAAGATACGTATAAAGACAACTCAAGATACCTTGAAAAATGATTTCTCATGTCAAGAGGGTCTTAAGAAGCGGCAAAGAAGAGTATGTTGAGGAACCAGAGATCACAAAGTGGGCAGATTCCTCCAATCGCTGACCCTGCAGATGATCGCTAAAGGTCCTATTGGTAGCACAAGAGGGACTCCTGCCTCGTCCTTAACCTGTGACGCAAGGGAACCTCTGCAGGGTCCCATCACCTGATCCCCAGCAATGCCTGGGGCTCCTGGGTGAGGAAGAGAGGGTGTCAAATTGGGGCTTTGCTAAGAAAGACCACCACCCTAGAGTAATAAAGATCACAGGATGACTAATTGTATGCCTGGCAGGCAGCAGATCTTTACACCTCGACAGTCAGCTAATAAGACAAAAGGCCCAGCTCCTGTCTCTCCCAGGGCCAGGTGGCACACCTCTGGAGCCCAGAGCGGGGTCAGGTGCTCGGACCGACCGGCTGTAATCATCAGTGGGTCTACTTCAGGGCAACTGCCACCTTATCAATCATTGATTGCATTTCATTAGGGGTTCAGCAGAGTGAGTATTGAGCCTCGAAGTGATATTGAGGTTATAGTGCAGCTTGACTACAGGGAACAGCGCTGATTTGTGCTGGCAGACTTAATTTGAGAGGGAATGTGCCGGACCTTTTGTTTGGGCTGAGAAAGTGTGATGTGAAGTAGTTTGTAGAGATGTGTGAGGGGTGCGTGTGTAAAGTAGCCGCAGGTCTTTCTGTAGACGCCACATAAATAATGAAGTAAAGCTAAGTCCATCGTGCAGAACTGTGCAGTTTATTCACCCCGTGGCTGTTTAAAGTCATTTTATACCTCTCTCACTTGCTTTTTAGTTTTTCTACATACCTCACTTTCTAATGTTTCTCAAATAATTCATTTATTGTTATAGTTTACAGACTAACAAAACAGTTTAGCTTTTCACTTATATTTATTTGTGTTATTTTGTATTATCCAAAGTGACTTTTAAATGAGAAATACACAGCTGTGAAACTAAAACTAATATATTTTGTTACAATTATTATAATTTACTTGTATTAATTGTAATTACAATAAAAACTTTCCCAAGACAATTTTTAACTAATACTATTTGCGTCATTATTAATATAAATTTTAGCTGCTGCAGTATAATAAAATCAACAATGAAAAAAAATAAAAACATTTTTACATATCTCATAGAAAAAGTGAGTGGAATGTGTTCAGTGGAGAGGGTTCTGACTTTTTTTTTTTACTTTTATTGTCCTCCATGCAAATATTGTTAAATCTGTTCACTCACAAGAGACTTAAGATTATACCTAGTATTGGGTTAGTGGCTTGATCAGATCTCTAACCTGATCTAAGAAAGAAATGTTATCATTAAACCAATGGTCAATCATATTTGACCTTTAATAATTTTTTTTATCAAATTTAAAGTTCATATCTCAAACTCAGAACCTACACACTGGCAAATATGTTGTATTTGTCAGCGTGTGTGAAGATGGGAATAGCTAAGCACTGGTGAATGTGTGTGTGTGTGTGTGTGTGTGTGTGTGTGATTTTACGTATGTGCTTGTGTGTGTGTTCATGTTGTGCCAAAGGGCCGGTGGCAGAGTGTCGTAGCCAGCGAGCATCAGAGACATTAACTAACTTCTGTTTTATAATGGAGATTAATGAACTGAGCCGTGGCCAGGGGGAAGACAGGACAGGAGAGGAGAGCAAAGGAGAAAGAGGGTATGAAAAAGAACGAGAGAGAGGGGTGTGTTGCCAGTGCCAAGGCTGTGTTGGTGACAGATTGCCCACTGGGTGTGGATGGCAGGGCTCTGTTGAACCAGGGACAGGTTGGGCGACTGGGGCCGGACACAGGGAACTGCAGCGGGGAGGCAGCCTGGAACAAGAGCCCCATACCTGGACAGCATCAGGCACGAGAGCAGGGGAGAACCAAACCATGGAGACACGTACAGATGGGCAGAGAGAGGGAGGGAGTACTGGCTCGTATAATAAAGAAATACCCACAGGAACATCATAAGAGAGAGACGACCAGACGTACAGTAAAACAAGAAATACTTTATGAACGGATTCACCCACACATTTAAAACAAGGCACTTATAGACATACACACTGTACACTGATTGATACATTAAACTGGGTGTAATAACAGTCATACAAAAAATTAATAATAAATAAAATAATAATAAAAAGCATTAATACTGTTTTTCTATAACCTAATATAAACAGGTTGATCTTGTCATTTGATATAATATTTTTGAGTTTAAAGTTTTTTTTTTTTGTTTTTTTTTACAGTGCAATGAAAAAAAACTAAATAATAATGCATAAAGACAATGACACATAGCTATTATTTTATAATTATTTCTTATTTTTATTAATATAATAATAGTATTTTATTATTAAAATATTTTTCACATGATTTATTTATCAATTTGGTAGATGCTTTAAGGCAAAGTGACTTTTTAAAATGTTACACTCTAAGCTAAGGAGATGAAATTCGTTATAATCATTTTTTAATGATTTAGTGTGATAATAGATTATAGCAGTGTTATTTTAGTATTAATGAGATATTGTTGTAGTCCTTATGAATATTTTGAATCAGTTTTTGTTTATATCTTCCATTTTCCATTCATTTTAAAATTTTACTAATTTTTTTATGATTTTTTGTCATCTGGAATCTAAATACTGAGAAAATCACCTTTAAAGTTGTCCCAATGAAGTTCTTAGCAATGCATACTGTATTACTAATCAAAAATTAATTTTGGTAGGAAATTTACAAAATATCTTCATGGAACAAGATCTTTACTTAATATCATAATGATTTTTGGCATAAAAGTCTCATACCGTGTTGTTTTTTTTTTTTTTTTTTGGCTATTGCTAAAAATATACCTCAGCAACTTAAGACTAGTTTTGTGGTCCAGGGTCACACACACACACACACACACACACACACACACACACACACACACACACACACACACACATAAATGAGTCTCTACTCATCACATTGTAACAAATGTAAACGTTGAATAACTATATTAGACTGAATAATGCCAGAACAACAGAGCACAAGGTCTTTGCTGTAACAGGGACTCTCTCTCTCTCTCTCTCTCTCTCTCTCTCTCTCTCTCTCTCTCTCTCGCCCCATGTTTGTCATTGACTTGAGCCATCTGTGAGGATCGTTACTGCTCGTTGTTGATTGGCCGGGGGAGGACTGTTAGTTCTAAGGTCATATTTTGTCGTGGGAAATGCAAGTAATTGAGGATGATGAGGAGGAAGCTTTGTGTCCCCATCTCCATATGCCCCCCAATCTCTTGCGTGCATGTTGTGCACTACCACGCAAACACAGTCCCAGATGGGCTCTTAAAGTTAAACTCCAAAGGAATATCACAATATTCGGTGGTTTCCTGAGCCTTTTTCTGCCTCTCTGCTTGATCTGAAGGCCACTGTTGTTCTTCCTCGTAAAAGTAACAGTTTCCACACAGTGTGTTCAGAAACTCAGCCAGAAAGTGTTCAGTTTCAGGGCCTCGTGGCCTGGCATAAAACAGTCACTAAGAGCTGCACTTCACAGACGCAGGCTCGGCTAATATTTGCATGACATAGATGTGGGAAACCCGAGAGCTAATGTTCCAGCATGAGCTCTGTATTTCTGTATGTATTATGGTATGTTTGTGCAGTTTATGTCCATTTTATGTCCATTTGTGTGTGTGTGTATGTGTGTGTATGTGTGTGTGTGTTTCTGGCCTAGATACAGTTTTGGGGGACAAAATGTCTAAAAGTTTTTTTTGTTTTTTTTTATTTATGAATTATTTGAGAGCAAATGTTCTTCATTCACTTCTAAAAATCTTCTGATTTATTTCCAAGTTATGAATAGATTAGAGATAACAACAAAGAAGATTTACTTTTTACTTAAATTGATTTACTAAGAATGCTGTATTTAGTTTAACATTACATTTTTTTACACTTTGGGAAGTCTGCAGCTTAATTTTAAAACAATACACTGAAAAGTGAAATTTCTTTAAGATTTATTTCTTTTCTTAAAATTATTTATATATATATTTTTAAACAAGAATACACTAAAAAGTGAGATTTTCTTAAAAATTTTAACTACTTTCTTAAAATTATTTATAATGTATTTAAAGTGTGTCTCATCTAGTTTAAAATTACTTTTTATGCTATTGATATATACAAAAAAATTACTAAAGGTCAAAAATAACGCTGGTGTAAATAAAATTGGTAAGCAATGAAAATACACAACCTCATTAATTATTCATGTCCTGGTGCATGCTGGGAACAGCAGCATCATAAAGCTAAGTGTATTTGACTTGATTTTATACCTTATATAAATATATATTGATATAATATACTGATATTTGTCAATAAACATTAGCAGGGTTTTCTTTGGGTCAATACAGTACAGTATACAAACAGATATACCTGAATTAGAGCTTGTGTTAGAACATGCAGAATGTAGAATTAGTGCGATATTTCCAGTGAGTGTGTGTGTGTGTGAGTGTGTGTACAGACACAGGCTGTTGTTCTCACAGTACAGTAATGATAGGTTTGCCAGCAGAGCCAGCTGCCTCTTACCTGGCAACTCTTGAGGGAGAAAAACAACTAGAACTTCCGCTCTTCATCTCTCTCTCTCTCTTTCTCTCTCTCTCTCCTCCTAACATACTCACTCACTCACTCACTCACTCACTCACTCACTCACTCACTCACTCGTTTCCACTTTATTTGTGAACATTTCCCTCACTTTGTCTTCTTCTGTCTTCTCTCTGTCCCTCGAGTCTTTTTTCCTTTGTTTCCTTCCAACCCTTTCCCCCTTTGCTCATCTTTCAGCGCTGTTTTCTGTCTGCATCTCTCTTTCACCTCTCGTCATGAGATTTACAATTACTCTGCCGTTCCCTCTCTTCGTCCTGCTCTCTGTAGCCAACCTGTTTTTTTTTCTGTCGTTTTTATCCTGATTTCATGAACTGCATCTGTAGTTCTTTGGGTCAATCTTTTCTCTCTTTGTCTGTGTTTATTCTATACTTTCATCTGTCTCTCTCTTTGTTTTCTGTTCTCTCCTCATACAGTCATGTGAAGTGTGTGTGTGTGTGTGTGTGGTAGGTTTTCTATGTAATACCCCAGGGAGCTCCAGTAGAGGTTGCCATAATACCAGCTCTGGCTTCCTCTGTATCACCTCCACACCTCTCTGTCTGCCTCTGAACACTGTGTGTATAAGAGAGAGAGAGAGAGAGAGAGAGAGAGAGAGATCCTCCTCTTCAGCCTGATCATAATGGCTCAAATTTATCTGTATACTCACCTTGTTATTATAAACATTTATGACTTTCTTTCTTCTGTGGAACACAAAAAGAGATGTTTCACAGAATGTATGAGCTGCTCTCTTCTTTTCAGTAAAAGTAGATGGTGACCAGAGTCTCTCATGGTCCATATGTGCTATATAAAAAATTGTCCAGACAATTGTTCCTTTGTAAAATAAACACTTTGTAAATAAACTCCTTATTCATGGAAAACAACCTTACATTAATAGATGTGGTCGCTTTTAATTTCTTTCTCTTTTTTTATTATAATTATTATTTTTAGAATCAGCAAGGTTATTTTTAACAATTAAATGGATCAAAAGTGAAAGATATCTTTAGCAACAATATAGATGTCTTTATTATAAATTAAAACAATTATGTTGTTTTGAAATCTCTATGCATCAAAAAATTCCTGAAAAAGATACAAATGTTTTCACAAATATATTAAGCAGCACAACTTTAAAAAGAAGTGTTCTCTTAGGAACAAATAAACACATTAGAATGATTTCTTAAGGACCATGTGACACTGAAAACCAGAGTAATGACTGTTGGAAATTTAGCTCCGTCGTCATAGGAATAAACAGCATTTTAAAATACATTTTAATAGAAAACTGTTATTTTAAGTTGCAATAAAATTCACACATTACTGTTTATACTGTATGTTGTATAAAAATAAATGCAGCCTTGGTATTTTTTTATCAAAATCCAAACTTTTTAATAGTTGTGTATTTCTGTGCAGCAATTTTTTTCTGTGGATTTATATAATTCATTATTTCTTTGCAATAATGTGTATTGATGAGCTCATAAAAAACATTGAGTAGAAATTACAGAAATTATTGTAAAAAGTTAAATAGATAGAAACAAAATATTGGGCAAGAGTGATAATTTGATGCTTCCGCTTATGAAGTGCAAAGGAGATGCCCTGGAGGTGAAGACAGGAGATAAAATAAAGAAAAATTAGACTTTAATTCAGTGCAGATGTAGCAGATGGAAAATGATTGTGCATAAGAAGCCGTAATAAGACGCTCATGTCCTGCCTTGGTTTTGGTACACTTAGTGAGACCAGAGTGAGTCTGTGGGCCGAGGAGATGTGTGACTTACACAGGAACACTACAGGATAACACGCACAAACCCACACAGTCACACACGCCGTGTGAAGAATGACAGTGGAGCATATGTGTACAGTCTGAAAGGATCGCAGCCCTGGATCACTGCTTGTGTGATTTGGCACAGGTTGAGTGTGTGTTCTGTGTGTTCTGTGTGTTCTTGTGTGTGTTTGTGTGTGTGTGAGACAGGTTGGTGTAAATGAGATTCCAACAGCTGCCATTTCTGTCCGCTTCATCACATGTTTGTTTTTTGTTTTTTTTGAACCCAACTTGCTTATATATAGTAAATAACTAGTTACATTTAAAACAAAAGATTATTTATTTTTTATAATTATACTTTGTCATGGTGCTCCACTAATGGTACTGTTTATGGATTTACTGTGCTGTTTATTGATACCATGTTTATTTACAGTACCTGAGCTGAAGTATCGGACTAAATTGTGTGTGTGTGTGTGTGTGTTTTATTAGGAGGTTCTTCTGAAAAGAGCCGCAGACCTGGTGGAGGCACTGTATGGAATGCCTCATAACAATCAGGTATGAAAACACACACAGCCAATAATATAATATTTAAATATTTTGTAATTATTATAATGTAAATAAAATGATAATAATGTAACATAATAAGAACTTGATATTTATATAACAACTTTACATTAACATAAGGTAAACAAAATAATTGTATAATTATTATAATTAAAATATGATTATAATAATGATTACAAATAATCCTTTAATTCTTGGATTAATGAGTAATGATTAATTATATTAAAATTTCAGTTTATTTCAGGGTATTATTGTTTTCTTTCATGTAATGTCTTGAATCAAAACCCTAATGAGAAGCGCTGTGTCTCATTTTAACACTTGTCTCTGTTCTCTGGATTGGCCAGGAGATCATTTTAAAGCGTGCTGCAGACCTGACGGAGGCGCTGTACAGCGTGCCTCGGAGCCATAACCAGTTGCCCTCGCTGACAGGCTCCGGCGCTCACTCGGGCATGATGGGAGTTAACTCTTTCAGCAGCCAGCTCGCCGTCAACATCTCTGAGGCCTCACAGGGAGACCAAGGTCAGTGTGTGCACGTGACTCCCAAATCACACATTCAAACACATGCACGAACGGCTGTCAAGCCATTCAAAAATGGACTGCAAATATCAATAACTGGAAGTCAGTGTATATCACTGAACATGGAGCCTATCACTGCAAACAATTATACAATCAAGACTTGAATTAAAAGTGGTACTTCATGTGCACACAGATCAAGGTGCACGATTAATTGTGTTAATATTTTTATCGCACTATTTTCTTTCGAACTCATCACAGTAATGTGTTGCGTTAACAGCCATACAAAGTGTTTGACTGGGTTTGTTTGAGAGATGACTTCACAAAACTCAAAGCTACTCGACCGCCTCAACACTTAAATTCAGTCGGCCGGTGTGTCAGTCCTTGTCTGGATCTGTTCATCTGTCATTTGTGAGCTTCACACCCACCGCAGACCCGGACCAGCAGCACTGCACATGACGATCACATGGCTGTGTTTTGGCAGGCCTGTCACCCACAGCGCTCAAAACTGCCACTCACACTCACCTGCCCATAGAAACGACACGTTCATCAGAGTGTGTCTGTGTGTGTACACACTCCCTGTCACTCCTGAGAGAAGTGTGAGCGGCACAGGCTGTGAACGAGCTGAGAGACTCAGGATGACAGCGCTACAAGAATGAAACACTTTATTTGCAAATGCAAACTCGGTTTATGAGCAGAGCACGCACACGTTTTGGAATATCGGTGTATTAAAAATTAAGATGCAGTCATGGGTTTGCAATTCCGGGAGTTGGCAAACATTTAGCATTCGTTAGCCGACTTCTAAAGCAGGATACAAGAAACATCATAAAGCACTTAGGCAACAATGAAATGAAATGTTACACAAAGATATCACAAATAAATGCTGTTTTGTTTTATTTATCAAAGAATACTGAAAATATTTCCCACAAAAAATATTAAGTGGCACAACTGTTTTCAACATTGACCTTAATGAGAAATATTTATCGAGGACCGAATCAACATACTAGAATGATTTTTAGAGAAATGCTTGAGTCGTGAGGTTGAAAATTCAGCTTTGCATTACAGGAATAACTTACATTTTAAAATATCCTCAAATTGAAAACGTTACTTTAAATTGTAATAATATTGTAACATGAGCTGACTGCTAAAGCTGATTGATTCTAAATGGAAAGATGAATTCTTAAAGTTGCTTAAGATGATCTGTAAAAATCAGAAATGCTAAGCATTTCACTAAGCAGAAATGTAATTTCCTTTGCAGTGTTTTCCCCGCCATAATATTAGGTCCTGTAGGAACATAATATTTTATTAAACAAACTAACTAGCCTTATGATATTTATCTTATTTACATTTCATTTCATTTAAGGTAAAACTATCCTCTCAACCCGTCAAAATAAAAGTTTGGTTTAACTTGAAGACATTGCGGCAGAAATATTTTACTGTTGTTCAGTAGAATGTAAGTGATAGGCTACTACTACTACTAAAATGAATAAAATCTTATTTTTAAGGAATAATCATACAATATTTCTTCAGTGTTTTAATTGTAATATTAAATCCCCTTTATTTTCCAAAATAATAAAATGTGGTTAATTCTCATTAATTAAAAGATTAAATTAACGTTATTATTCCTTAAAAAATTTAAATAGACAAAACAGAATTTCTGAGGGGAAAAAAATCATAAGGCTGTTGTAAGAATGAATTAAACTTGCTTTTATGCTTTCAAATAATTAGACGTACTAAAACCCAGAATTTGGTAAGAATAAAACATAAGGTTGGAAAATATAAAACATTTCATAGGGCCCTAAACGTGTAATTTGTTTTAAACTTTTAATACATTAATGTTAAATTGTTTAAGTTACATGATTTGAATGAATAAGACATGCTTTTTGATTAATCAAATGTAATTTAACCATTAAAAAGGAGTCCAGAAAAAATCAAACGGAAAGCCATAAATCTAGGGGAAACACTGCTTTGGATTTGCATGTATGTATCTCATGCCCTGTATGTGAGCATTTCCATGCACAAATGTGTTTTCAATATCACTGGGTCGGGCCTTGTTTCTCTTCACCCACCAGCTCTGACACTCACACACAGGAAGTGGGAATGGATGTGAGATGAACAGATCACTCTCCTTATATCAGGGAGAGAGAGAAAGTGAGAGAGAGACACAGAAAGACAGAGGAACTCTCTCTCCCTTGACACCCTCTGCTTTCTCTCCTGCTAGCACTCATCCCGTTTTCCTCTCATCTGTTTTCCTCATTCACGCAGGAAAGGAACACCTACAGGAATCCATGAGGTCATGGGAAAGGGCCGTTAGCCATTATAAAAATATTGCATTTCATACTTCATGCTTGTGTGCAGTGAAACTTCAGCAGGATTTAATTCAGTTAGCCTGCTGCTCCGTTCGTTCATCCATCAAACTAATTATTGTTTCAAGTTCTAATTAAGTTGCGAACTGATTTACAGAAAACACTACCTCTTTCCCGCAGCTTATCAAACCACATAGGAGCACAGTTTATTTAGGGAAGGTCTCGGATTAACCAGCATCGACTCTGCTGACGAGTGATATTTGCAGCTTATAATGGCAGTCATGTTGCCGCTCACGTGACTCTGAGATGTTAAAAGAAGATGTTGATTTGTCAATTAACAAAAATATATATGTTTTTTCATAATCTAAATTGCTTAGTAAAACAAGAAAAATAAATAAATAAATTAATAATATATATATATATATATATATATATATATATATATATATATATATTACTTTATACATTAGAAAAATACCAGTTTGGATCAGTAAAGGTAACAAACTGAATGAAAGTAAAAATTACAGTAAATACATTTGCATTGTAACAAAAAATTATATTGCAATAATGGCTGACCTTTTGAAGTTTATATTGATAAATGGTCAGGAATAAATAAAAAAAATCTTTGCCATCACAGAAATAAATTAGATTAAAAAAAATTAGGGCCGGGACTCAATTAAAAAAATTAATCTAATTAATTAGAGGCTTTGTAATTAATTAATCGAAATTAATCGCATTTTAATCGCATATAAATATTTGACCTGAGAACAGTGAGAAGTAATTTTTTTCACATGGATTTATAGTATACCATTGAATAATGACTGAATACATAAGCTTAAGCAACAAAATATTGTTTATTTTTGTTCAACCAAGTCTAGCAGACCAGTGCAATTTTTGCCATGAAGTGTAGCAATAGCATATTTAGAAACAATTTAGAAATAGTACATTTCAGAAATTCAGGAAGCTTATAGGTGCTGGAACCTTCTGTAAAGTGTTTTTTTTTTAAAGTAAAACACAATACTGTCAATTACATTCAGAACATTGGAAACACTGACTATTAGAAAACATCTCTCTGTAGCTTCAGAAGCCATAACATACTAAGTATACAAACCTTGGCCAAAACAATAAAGAGTTCAACATAAACTGTTGCACCAACAAAATAATACATAGTTCAACATAAATTGTAAAGTCCACGCTAGCTGCTATATGTTTTGCGTTTAGGTGATACTTGAGGCTCGATGTGCTGCTGCGATGATATGCGAACGCTAGTTGGTGCTTCAGTATAATCGGTCCCGCCGAAACTCATCCAGTGAGAAACGTTCCGCGGTGCAAAAATAAGTTATTAAAAATGCGGGAATTTTTTTTCTGTAATTAATTAATCTTAGTTAACGCGTTATTTTTTGTGTAATTAATTAATCTCAATTAACGCGTTAAAGTCCCGGCCCTAAAAAAAATATTTTAAAATGATTTTAAATTGTACTATTATTTCATAATATTACTGTTTTACAGTATTTTACTGTTTTTACAGTATTTTTAATAAAATAAATATTTTAAGAATTTGACCCCAAACTTCTGAATATTTGTGTGTGTGTGACTTGAGAAATTTAGATTAAATCTTAAATTAACTTTTTAAATAAATAAAATATGATTTATTTATTTGTTAAAATTATAAAATGTTCTATTCTTCCTTTTACACTCTCTTCCTTTCTTTCTCAACTGTTCCATATGAGAATTAGTCTTAAGGCCTAGATAGTGGACACGGATGCCAAGTGGCATTCAAAGCTCTCTCTTCACTTCCTGTTTAGTTTTGGCTGACTATGAATTGTACAGCAAGAAAAAAAAAGAAAAACAAGAATATGATGTTTTCTTAAGAAATGTCTCTTCAAAACTTACCACCATGCAAGTATGTTGTTATGACTAACAGGCCATTGTTATGCAGTGTTATTGCTGGTTTGTTTTTGGTGGTTGCTAAGGTTGTTTCTTACCGGCTTAAGTCAACTCTCAAGTCTCTGTGATATCCATGTTTCTCAGTATGGCTCAGATCCTGTCTATCTTATTGTCTGCAAGGCGAAAAGAGTCCAAAACACCCACTACTCACACACACACACACACACACACACACACACACACACACACACACTGCTTATGGAAACATAGACAAAGTTTTGTTTGACTGCTGTACTGAGTGCTTTCTTAACAGCATCCGGACATCTTTAAAATGTTCTCACACTTACTGAGGGATCCCACCCACTAGAAACACAAGCCCAGCATGTTACAGACACACATTAGTCTAACCGCAACATTTACAAATCACATCAAGTGTCTTAATAAGCAAACTCATAATACATCCCAGTGCTGACATGGTTTATATTTGAACTACAGTCTACAAGAGCGTCCTCCTTAACCAGTCGCCATTTCTTATATTCCAGGTTACTCTCGTAACTCAAACAGTGTGTCCCCTCGCGGGTACGTGCCGAGCTCCACACCCCAGCAGTCCAATTACAACACCATCACCTCCACCATGAATGGATATGGAGCCGGGATGACCAACCTGGGCGTCCCTGGATCCCCAAGTTTCCTCAACGGATCCGCCGCCAACTCTCCTTACGCAAGTGAGTGTTCTGTTGATCAGCTAACAGATCCTGACATTTCTGCTGAAAAGACCAGCATATTGGCATTCTTGACTAGTTTAACAAGCAATACTTTTTAATTTCAGCTAGTCTCAAGACTTTACTTGCTAAGGGGGTTTTTACAGCAACACCATATATACTCTTAATGAAAAGGTCTTTTAAGAACTGTTCACTGAAAGGTTCTTTGGGGAACCAGAATTGGTTCCTCTGTACTCTTAGAAATAAAGGTTCTTCAGTGGCAAAGGTTCCATGAATAACCTTTAACATCCATGGAAACTTGTGCTTTATAGTGCTCTTTGTAGTGTTCTTTACAGTATATTCAAATGTTCTTCACACTAAGAAAAACATGGTTCTTTTAAGAACTGTTCATTGAAAAGCCTTGAAACCAAAAAATGGTTTTTCTGTGGCATCACTGTAAAAACCCCATTTGGAACAGAATTTTTTTAGAGTGTAAAAATACTATTTTGGGTTGAACAGTAATTTTCTTAGTATGAAGAACATTTTTATAATCTGAAGAACATTTTCCCACTCTGAAGAACCTTTTCATGGAACCATTAATGCCAATGAAGAACCTTTATTTTAAAGAGTGTAGACCGATTCACCAGCCTGGAAATGTTAGATACTACATGCTAGTCATTTCAGCAGGGTAGTTAACTCTTCACTGCATGTTTTGGATTCTGATTTGTTGGATTTAACCAGCTAAATTCGACCATTGTGTGTCTAAAAAGCTTGCATTTTGTGATATTGGTGATCACAACAGGCTTATTTGGTCGCAACTCAGTCAATCTGAAATACTAAGGTTGTTTGTTTGCCTATTTGTGTTCTTTGAGGGAAAGGTTACTGTCTGTCTGCTGTTCCATGCACTGTAAACATCTCCATCCAAACTAACTCCACTAACACTCATATTGTTTCATCTCCTTTCATGTCTAACACTTTTAACGACTCCTCCATGGAACTCACTCCGTCACACGCTCGCTTTCTTGCTGTAGTCACGATAGTGAGCTTTCTGTCTGCAGTTTCCTGTAGATACGTCTGCTGCTACTGTTATTGGGGGGGGGGGGGATCACAATGCTGGAGGCCTGACAATTACAAATGAGGTTTATATACTCAAGAATGTCCATATATTCGATATATAGCAGCTGTATTTTGTGTGATTGGCACTTGTTTGGCAGGCCGAGCTCTGTGCAAAGCTGTTTCATGGCAGGTTTGCTTTCCATTCATTATAAAAATGGGAAACAAGTTGGCACGAGTTTTCAATTGGAATTTCATTGAAGAAAATTCATTGTAGGTTTTTCTCCAATTTGGTGAGAAAGCTCAAGCTTTCGTCTCAACATTCAGCTCCATGAGTGTTGGCTAGTGTACGGTGGTTTTTATTACCTGTCTTTCTCTCAAAGCATGCAGATGACCGCATATTAGATGTCCTGATAATATCCTCTTCTGGCATGCATTACATATACATGTGTCAATACAAAAGCAGATTTCATGGTTATGCTACTGCAAAAGTGTGATTTGGCAGTCAAACGTGGACTATATTGGCATAAATCCTCCTCAAGAGTTCTAAGTTATGGATCAACTTTGCCATGCAGGTAGCACACGGTTTCATTCCCATAATGCCTCACTCTGCCATAGCCCTTCCCCTTCAATTAACCCTCTAACAATCGGCATGACCCACCTCATAACTCTCATCTTTGTGTGTGTGTGTGTGTGTGCGGGTGTGTGTGTGTTTCTCTGTGTGTGTGTGTCTGTTTCAGTCACCCCCTCCAGTCCTCTATTGGAGCCTCATGCTTCCTCTTCCTCCTCTTCTTCATGCATCCCTACTTCCATCTCTCTGTCTGCGGGCCCTTTCTCATTCTCTCCTGTCCATATGATCTCTGCAGTCAAACAGAAGAGCGCCTTCGCGCCTGTCGTCCGGCCACAGACCTCCCCGCCCCCCACCTGCACCAGCACCAATGGGAGCAGTCTACAGGGTGAGCACCCCACCCCTCTCCTGCCTCTGAGCCAATCAGCAAACAAGACCCTATTTTAGAACGAGTCACAAAAAAGGGCACTGCATTTTTGAGGACAAAGTTGATCCATAACTTTCTACTTACAAGACTGGTTGCTTTTTCAGCAAAAAAATAAAAATAAAAATATTGTATATGTATGTGTGCAGAAAATTCAGCTCTTCTACTTATAAGATTGGTTGCTTTTACAACAGTGAAAATTACATTTTTAATAAATAAATAATGAATAAAAATGCTTTTGGTTTGCATACAGGTGGTGATGTCTGTTGGGGCCAATTAGTGTAAAATAGTATCAAAATGTCAGATTTGGACAAAATATGATTTTTTACCGTGTTATTTGCATGTTATGAGCCCAAAATTTGTTTCAAGATGCTACAATTCTGACTGCAGATTTATTTCTAGAAGGAAACTCTTAACTTTAAAGCAATAAACTGCAGAAATGTTTGCTGAGCATCAGCTATTTGCTAAAAATATTCCTCCATCCAGACCGACTGTGGAATAAGCTGCAATATTGATCTTTAATAACCATAAACCAGTCATTTTATGGTTCAGATAGATCATGTGTTATTTGTCTCTTTTATTGTCGACTGACCTCTTGTTGTCTCTTGCAGCTATGGCCGGTCTGATTGTCCCTCCCATGTGAAGAGGAACCTCTAAGGCTTCACTGAGCCCACAACAAACTCACTGGCTCACCAAATCTGTCTGACACTCTCTTATCGAACATCACCAGTCCTACGAGGAGCTGCCCGAAAAGAACATCTACACCTGGATCGCTAAAAAAAAAAAGAAAAAAAAGAAAAGTGTACCTGGCCTGCAAATGTCCCATGTCCTCAAATGTCAATAGATGTGTTTGTTTTGCTCTCTATGACTTCATCCTTTGAGACTCGCCATACCGGGTGGCATAAAAGCTGGATATTATCGCAATGTGAATGAGAAGCCAAGGTTTTGATACGTTCACGGCCGTAGGGGCTTCTTTGCATGGCTGATGTTGTCTGTAGACTGTCCGTTTCATACTGTATATCTGTCCTGTTTCCACTGTGAGAAGAGAGATGCCACTCATCCAGATGG
Organism: Carassius auratus; assembly: GCF_003368295.1. Classification (NCBI taxonomy): domain Eukaryota; kingdom Metazoa; phylum Chordata; class Actinopteri; order Cypriniformes; family Cyprinidae; genus Carassius; species Carassius auratus. Next base: position 17,825,978 of record NC_039256.1, read on the forward strand.
GACTGTGACGACTCAAAATGCCATTTGGAAACCACTCATTCCTAATTACGAAATGCAACATAAAGCTGATGCAATTTCCTTTCGCTTTTGTTTCAAACCATCAAATGAGAACACAAACAAATGATCCCAGACTGAAGAGCGCGATATTTAGTAATCATCAGGATGATGATGGATGTCAGTCATTTTTACTCATACTGTTTCTGTAGTTCCTGTATAGTTCCAGGTGTGTGGATAGGTAGATTTAAGCCAGGAATGCTTTCTGCAGTTTTAATCACATTTAGGTACCAGACTTATTGTTGAACTTCTTATTGTGCTTTTTTGTATGTATTTATACAAGTTTGTTTGTTTTGGGATTTCTTCGGTGAGTTAGGCCTGAATAATAGTATCAAATATCTATGTCAACACATTTGATGTCTTAATACCTTTTAGATATTGTAAAAAGAGTGAAAAATAAAAGCGATTACAATTTTTTTGTAAAAACAAAAATGACAATGACAAGAAAAAAAAAAAAAAAAAAAAGGTCTGGACATGACCAAGACACCTGTTTTTTAAAAGCAGGATGCAAAGCTCCACCGCTTTTGTAAAAAAAAAAAGAAAAAGAAAAAAAACTTTTTTCAATCGTATATTTAATGTTTTCTTTTTGCAAAAAGCATTTGTGTTCTTGTTCCCCCCTCTTGTCTCGTGTGTTCTCGTGAAACGTGTATGATCATAGTTATTTCCTAATGCACTTTTTTTGTTGGGGCACTTACAAAAGCTATGTATGTTAGCAAGCAGAGCAAAATAATAATAAAAAAAAAAAAAAAAATTGAAAACCTATACAAATATGCACCAGTATGTTTTCAGACGAGTTTCTTTTAATTGATTACTCTTTGCTTTGGTCATGATAACTGAAATGGCTAATCGTTCATCATGTGATTTTTTTAATGTTTCTAAAATGTTTCCATAATACTTCTCTGTCCTTGTTTATTTTACATTAGATATGCATTTTTTCGACAGATAAAAAGTTAACATTTCTATCTAATGTGCTGATAAATATGCCACATGTTGAAACGAAGCACATTTTGACGTGGAATCATTCATTGACGTCAGTGTTGCTGGAGATGTTCTTAGCTGTTGCACACACATGCACAAGTTATGCAATTTCTATTCAAATGCAACTCGCAAGTCACATTTCGGTGGATTAGCTGTGAAATTAATTAACGGAAGGAAATATAAGGATGCCTTAAAATAGGATGTGCTCCAGGACAGTATATCTCAAATAACAAATAAACAATATTAAAAACTGTCTGATACAATGCATTTAAATACTTATGAAACGGCAATGTTTTAGGTCTTAGTAGGAAAAAGGTAGAAAATTATTGTGGAAATATGACTTCGGTAATCATTGTATTGCAGGTTGTCATCTTCACGAAGGAGGTTACTTAGTCATGTTTGGTTTTGTTTCTGTTTGTGATTAAATACTAGAAACTGACCACTTGGAAATAATGTAATTTTAATATTCCAGTTATGATTTTTCTCTATTTTCCTGAAGTGAGTGAAGGTGTGTTTGCTAAGATGAAATGTGAAAGAAATTGTGGTTTCTGAAGACCTATTTTAATTTTCCAGGTGACCTAATTACTTTACATTTGTCCTTTTGGGGTTTAGACATAAATGGGGTAAAGAAAATACAATTTGACAGTGCCCTATTATATTAAAACAGCTGAATTCAATCTCAAAGTTCACTTGAAAACATCTCAGAGAACCAGCTTGTCTGGAAACACACACACACACACACACACACGTCCATCCATTTCACCCATGCATTCAGTTTCCTAATAGCTTGTGAAAGGTTTTTTTGTCATAGATGTAGAGAGCTGGCTTCTGCTTTCTTTTTTCAAAACCAGTTTTCTTTGGAAATGTTAAACTCGAGGTGAAATAGAGAAAGGTACTGCATCTTTGTGAAATATGAAATATTATATCAAAATATATCAAAGCACAATGTTTAATTAATGTCTTTAGAATTCAGACAGGGAGATGTATTCTACTTTCCTTTTTTTTCTCTCTGACCATGCTGTAAATAAATGCATGTTTTTCCTTCGTTTTTATTTCAGTTTTTTTTCCTGTGATCCCGTGCTTTTTGTACAGAAACTGAAAATAAAGATTACATTTGGCTTGAAAATATTTTGTCAAGCATCTTTATTGTGCAAAAGAGCAAGTCTCTTTTTCACTTTCACAATGTTTTAAAACATCAACAGTCCATCGAGTTATAAAAGTCACTTTTTATGCTGTGCTTCTCAGCATGGGGTGAACCATCTCAGGCCAGAAATCTCCAGCTCCACTCCAAACATCACAGCGAGGCTCATCCTTCCAAGGTTTCGACCTTTTGGTCTGCTCCGCCTGCCAGCACTGCTCAGTTGATGGGATATATTTTTGAAACCTTATCCAAAGACCACATTCAATTTTTTAGAGTTTTGGCCCTCAAACCCAATGCGCTGAACCTGCGTAAAGACATAGTGACCCATGCAGATCAGAATCAATCATTCCTGAAATCACTCCAGCGCAGTAATTTTCCTGAGCTTTCTGCTTGGATAAGACGGAGTGAGGGAGATATTCCAAACGTGATTTGTGCTCATGTCAAAAGAAACATTTAAGGAAGGGGAAATATCTGAGACATGAAGCTGGTGGCCTTTTGATTACCTCTAGCATTTGACAGTCTCACAAATTGCACAGTCGACACTGGCTGGTTTACAGCACGTCTGTCTACACTTGAAATCACTCTTACTAGCTATCAGCTATAACTCAAAGCAGAATTTCAATGGAACATTTTAAAGAGTGAACATTGCAAAAATGTTGCATTTTTTTTTTTTTTTTACTAATAATAATAAGAACAAGTTTTTTAATTGTACTTTTTTAAATAATACTTTTTTCCCTAAAAAATACTGAGAAAGAAACTTTTTTGCAACCTTGAAAATCCACAATTTGTGCAAAAAAAAATTACTAATTAATAAAAATAATAACAATAGTAAAAATAAGTATCATTAGAAATATATGTGATTATATTATATAAATGGAAGACTAGAGAGAGAACAACAAATAAATAGATCAATGAATAAAATAAAATGCCGTAATTAATAAAAAGAAAATAAACAAAAATTAGAGTTTTATACATATATATATATATATATATATATATATATATATATATACATATTTTTTCTGAGAAAAAATATATTTATTAATGTGGCACTAAATAATATAAATAAATAGTAAAAACAAATTCTTCACATACTGTATGCATGTACAGTACTATGGGTTTTAATGCATGCATTAAAATGCATGTGTACCTAAACGGAAAAGTTGATGTGAGCATGCTTTTACAGTAAAGCATCAGCGGGTCTTGAAGTCTTGTATCTTTATCTTGTGGGTATTCACTGAGCCTTTGATGCTATTGGGCAGCAGAGCTTGTATCTAAGCTTCAGCTCATGAACAGGAAATCTGCTGCTATCTCCAAAAACATGTGGGAGTATCAGAGCTCCGTCTATCTCTCAGTCCATGAGACCAGACACACGCCGCTTCCAGACTCCACAGCCCTGAATGAGCATGTCTCAGCTGAACCACGACCCTCCGATTGTTGCTCAATGAATATCCACTTGTCTGTGTGAGTGGGAGAGTGTCTTTCTTCACAGATGCAAGGCTGCTATCAGTATCTATCAGTGTCTGAGTTTTCCCATGGAGAGTTTTGTGTGTTCAACTTCCATCCATACATCAGCCTTACGATAACAGATCCACACTTCCAATACTTTCAATAACAAACCTTGGCAAGATGACAGACATTAAGTGTAAAGGGAGAACATTTACAGCTGGTTTGTCAAAGCTTAAAGCCACCAGCACAATTATAGAAAGACTCAGTATTTCATGTTTTGTGTTGTTGTTTGATGGATATTTCGGAAGAAAAAAGGTCCTTGATATTGCTAGTAAAGACTGTGGTAAGGGAGTGGGAGACATTGGCCTGACTGTGTTTTAGTTTCTTAAAGTGGATGGCAACCAGAGAGGAAATAGTATGTAAAAGCCTTAGAAAATGTCATTTCAAAGGGAAAACCTTCTTCTGGCAGTTCATTGTGTTGTTTATTTGATATGAGCAGTGCACGGCTTTCCTCGTGCATGCACTACCGGTCAAAAGTTTGGAGAAACTTGACTTGAACTGAAGTTCTCATTATCTTGAAACAGATCACTCAAAAATGAAAAGTCATCATTCAAAAAAAATCATTTAACTCTCAATCATATCTTTCTTCAATGGAGTACAAAATCAGTTCTTTGAAAAACAGTATATATGAGCAACATCACACTCGTAGCCATGCGATATGGCTGTATATCAGCTTGGCTGTTATTTGGCAATAGGTTGCAGGCCGAGTGCTTGTAGGTAATCACAGAGTGCTGATATACAGTCATACAGCTACAAGTGTTATACTGTGTTCATTCAACAGTTAAAAGGCAAAAGTGTGTAAAAACAGACACAACAGCGGACCATCTTTAAAAACCTTCTTTTGTGCTGAACTACTTCCTTCTGCCATGGATTCAAATCTCAAGTTGACAGTTTAAAAGCTGAGCTCAAGTCTCGCTTACTAAATACAAAAATGTCACTAGAATAGTAACAAAAGAACGTTGAGTTGCTTCATTGAAAACATATTGTATTAAGTATTAAAACCTGTGTATTATTAGTAGAATATTATTGGAGAGAAATGGACTGAGGGAGTGTGATTACCTGCATCTGATACAGCATTCCATCTTCAGCTTATTTTCACAATATGACATTATTTGAATTATTTGAAATTCCGCATAGAAAAGCGATATCTTTGTCATACTACTCTTTCATCTGTTTCATCTGACGGTGCTGCTCAGCTGCTCAGTGCATTTGTTGATTATATCAGGGCTCTGATATACAGCATTAATGGCATAAATATAACATGATGGGATTTTGTACTCTGCGAAAACTATTTGCTATTGAACAACTAAAATATTAATGAGGCCAAAGACTGCCCATTAGATTTATGCAAAACAAACCACTATAGAGACATAAGAGCCAGTGGCAAATTCCAGAAGCTCTGGCTGAGGTGAGGCTGCTCTGCCATCGATGCCCTTGAGCTCACATTGAGCTCACATTTTAAATAGACGTTATCTTTATTAACAAACTACATATTTGAAGTTCATTATCACTTAAACAACTCTCAAAACTACATTCCATGAAACAAAGTTTTCAGCGATGCATGTCTGATAATGTATCTTTTTTCATTTTTAAATGATTCTTGTTCACTGATATGCTCATAATATCTAAAAAATAATATAAGAAACGGTTCTCAAAGACTTTCTGTCCAGGTGTGTGGGTGAGTCAGAGAACTTGATGCCATGATGTCGCTCCTCAAGTAGATCTGTGTATATGTCGAGTAAGGAATGAGCACTTCCGGTGTGCTCATGATGTCGTAGTGCCAGCCCAGGCCCGGTGCTGCTTCTGGGAGAGCCTGGGTGCCAATAAAGCGGCCCCAGAGGAATGACAGGGAACTTTAAGTAATCTTAAACAGGAAGTGCCTGAGGCCTCAGGCTAGGATGACATAGGAACCCTCCACCAACTCTGCACAGCTCAGAAGGTGCATAAATCACCCGTGCAAAAGTTCACCTCCAGCCAGGGAATCCACAATCACTGAAGGAGCTCTGGAAATATCACATCGGCCCATCAAAACCATGTGTTGCACTACGGACCGATGGAGCACATATTTAAGAGTATCTCCCGCTGTAGGTTGCAGTTCCCTCCTGGATTTGACTATTGTGTTACAGTGTGGCACAACCAAATGGCCTCTGCAGGTGTGAGTTATTGAGAAGTGATCCATCATTCTTGTCAAAGCCAATCTTGGTTTTGATAGTGAGCTATGATTAAATGTCTATTATAGCTACTAGCAAATTCCGTACAGAGCAGGAATGGGAAAGATCTCAGTGACACCGATGGGTCATACAGTGATCTAAAGTAAGAGGAATTGACGTTGTTTGATGTGCATTTGGTTATGAAGTGAGACATGCATTGCTGAACCCTTGTTACTTGCTTTTCCTCCACCTGTCATTGAGTATGACAAGTGTTACCGGATGGCTCTCAGTGAATACTGCTTTAAAGATGCGTCTTTCACAGCCTAGGTGGAGGCAAAAATTACCTGTCAGAATTACTGTTTGAACCAAATCAGTTTGTAGCTGGAAAAACTCTCACTTTAATTATAAGGCTTAGAAAAAGTGTGTGACCACAGTGGCTTTTCTTCCCGGTTAGTCCCTCCTTCCTGTCATCACCTCCACCTAAAACCACACCTCATTCTCTCACCACGATCGCTCCATCTCGAAAGCGCTCACAGTATCAGCTGAAGAAATATTATCATTTCCATTGCCAATTGGGCCTTGTGTGGCCCTGAAGGAAGAGGGGCGTATGGAGAGTGTGACCGGGTCACTGAGACAAAGTGTCGCTGGATGCGGTTGCGAGATCTGATCGTAGAAGTGCTGTCACACCCCCCTTGGCGGGAAACTCGATCCTAGCAGCTAAGAGGCGAGCTGGAGAAAGCCCCATCACTCCTGCACATCCCGAGAGCTCGCGTCCCAGGAACCCTGTTTGTGTTGAAAGAAGAATAACATCCCTAGTTTTGTTTTGCTATATGTTTTTTCTTTTTTAGACAGCCTTCGTTTCGTTTGAAGGCAACCTCGGCGTAAAACGCCTCCTTGAGAAAACATAAAGAAAAAATTACACTTTACACCTGTTTCCTTTTTTCATCTGTCTTCATTATTCTGTAGGAGGCAGGATGTTTGGTTTGGCTGCGACCTGCCTCATGACTTAATCCCTGGGTGCTATTGTTAAATTTTCAAGAAAAAGAATGAAAACCAAATGTGGTGTGGGACAGAGGATTGAGTTTCAAGCCTGCACTTTAACAATGTTATATATCCAGTCGTTCAAGCCAAATAATTCACTTATGTTTCCCTTGTAATATTATGCCAAACATGAGATCTTTACTTTGTCAAATCTGGTAAATATCAAACCCACGGTATCAATAGGAAAACAGTTTTAATAAGCATTCCCAGAAGAGGTCGGAGGAACACCTCTCACCTGGAAGCGATTAAACGGGACAGGAAATGGAGGCAGGGAGTGAGTGCTTCCCAATAACTCCAACCCCTGAAGAACAAAAATATGCAGAATCATCATAAACCATTATCTGAGAGGAGATAGAATTGCTCCAGACATCTGGGGCACAAATAATTTATACAATAAATATATTTTCAATATGTGTCTTTATGAGTTGCAAACATGCAGCACTTCTTTCATTGCAGACAAATCATATTAGGATAGCAAACATAAATGAGCTTGTCACCTTGTATAAGGAAATAAAACACTGCTCATAATCTTGTTGTTTATGTCAAAGGCTGTATGCCTAATAAAAAATGAAGTAGGCCTACTCATTCTCAAAAACCTGTAAAAAAACACAGACAAAAAACAGAAAAATTATATTAATTATAATAAATCTAACAACACAATTTTACAGTGATATTATAAAATAAAATATGTTTTTGTACCAATGTTGTTATCGTTGATTTTGGTTTGTTTGTTTGTTTGTTTATTAAGTTTTATACGCCATGTTAGCATCATGGCTATTTACATGGCAGACAGGTTCAGTATCATCCATAAGATTTGTTGATTTTGGTAATTGAAATAAAGCAGAAACAGAATAAAATAAAATTTTTCAATTTAAAAGACAACAACAACAACAACAAAACACTAAAAATAATAAAACTCAAACTAAAATTAAAATGAAAACTAAAAATATATAATTTTTAATTAAAATTAAAATATTTATAAATACTATAATAGTATATGAATAATAATGAAATATTATTTTTTGTATATAGAAATATTCATTTTATAATTTACTGTGAAAAATAATTCCCCTGCAATTATATTTTGAGTAGATACATTCCTTATTATTTTGCTATCATTTATATACATTTGGAGTAAGTTATGTAACATTTTGCCATTAAATTACTTGCATTCGTTTATTTTATTTCAACTCCATGATGGACTTTCATCTTTGAGTGTGATTCTAAAGTACAAAACAGAGAAATAGTTCAAGTATGATGATATATTACAGTAACATTACAGCCAGTTACAGTAAAACAGTCAAATATACAGGGACCAAGTTGACATCCCACATTTGACAGTAAATGTAACAGGAAATGTATTAAAACAAATTTCAATTTTGTTATGTTGTGTCACCTCACGTTCAATGTAAAATCCGTGTCCTTAAGCTAAAACAGTTCAGAAAAGTTCTTTAGAAGATTCTTGGTGAGCAGGGAAGCCCTCCTCGATTGAAATTCAAACAGCAGAGACACTGTGATCATCTCCCAGGTACAAATCAGAGTTAATAAATCAATCTGCAGCCTGGGTGTGCTCACAGTCCCTCCCTCCGCTGCTCGCTAAACAAATGGATTCTGCATGCTTAATGAGAACACAGGGAGGAGGTGGAGGGGTGGAGGTAAAGTAACTAATACCTCTGATGGAATCAGCAGACATGAGCTACAGGCACCTGCCAAAAAAGCAAACAGCGCTGGCCAAGTCAGGGATTTGGCCAACGTAGGAGAGCTTCTCGTTCCATGGCAGATTTACAGCAGACCATGAGACTTTTCTTGGAGAGACAATGGACTGTCGGAGCACCCAAAAGCACGCAGAAGATAACTACAACAGCAGATCGTAAAGAAAGTCTGATGATGATTCTAATCCAGGCCTTTCTATAGATGTCAGACTTATTTAGCTAATACAAGGTGATGAAATGAACAGATGAGCAGCAATCAGCACTGCAGCTGCAAAACACATCCTCTCACACATGTTTCAAACCTGCGTTCACTCACTTTAGGTGCTGGCTGGATCATTGCTGCATGTCTGCTGCAGGTTTTTGGTCTATAAGATCATGTTGTCTGAAGCGAATAGTTCAGGCAGTTTCTTGGGGAGATTGGAGATGTCTTTCTTGAGCACTGAAACAGTTTCTTAGATTTCAGTCACAATATTTAACATGACATTTTTAATGTATTATTTCTGGCTCTCAAAGAGGTTCACGTAAGGAAAGGCAAAAATAAAGCAGAGCAGTGACCGCCCACTTTTTCAGAGGATTTGATTCCGGATGTATTTTCCCCACTCATTTTCTCCTTAAGAATTTCTAATAATGTGTCAGTAACTAGTTATGAGCCTTTAACTGACCTTAACCAGCTTAAAATTAATCAAAATGTGTTTAGAAGCAAAATGCATTTGAAAGTCAGAGAGGGAAAAAAGACTACTTCAATTGATTGTTTTCCCACAAAAAAAATAAAATAATAATCATTTACTCATTTCAGCAGAAGAGAGAACTCCAGTTTGAAATTACATGAAGCTTTGAAAACTATGACAAAATTAATATTTTTAGGTAAACAATCCCTTTAAAGAAGCAATGAAATGCACATTCAAGTAATGATGATGTAACTGAAAAAAAAAGAATAAAAAATAAAGTATAACATTTTTGACTTGATTACAAAGTTAAAGGTTTCCTGAAGTTTTCTTTAAAAATAAATAAGAGGCAAAAAAGCACTGTAGGGTCCCAACATATTGATAGACCTATCTTGATACATTATCAAATAAAATAGATTTTATATTAATTCAAATATACGTAGATATTTCTCTATGGAAAATGAATGGGATTTCTCCTTTGATCTGCACTTCATACCAAACACTCACACACACTGCTCTGCAAAGGCCGCCATATCTGATAATTGCTCAAATACTACCATACTATATGTAAACAGCATTCTCTCCAAGCATCATCTCTTTCTACATTCATGAATATTTATCTTTTTGACACTGTTCCAGGTGCCTTCTGGGTAAAAGCGTTTGTGAAAGTTGGCGACAGACTAAATGAAAGCGTGTAAATGTCTAAGCAGAAATCCATTGATTGAAATTAGACCATCTGCAGGAACATTAAAAGGATTCCCAGGGAATGGATGAACTGATAAAATGTATACCTTGCAATGCAAGTCTCTTTGGAAAAAAGCGTCTGCCAAATGTGTCATTGTGCATGAAAACGGTACAATCACCAATTATTACTGTAATAAAATACATATGTGGAAAATGGTGGCGATTGTGCTTCTATGTTGCAATAGCACATACATATGCATGAATGGCTGTTTCTACATAGAAAATATCCCATACATTACTGCATCCCATGAGAGTGTTCATGGGCCATTGTGCATGTTTACACAGCAGCCCAAACTCTCAGCGAAGTACCGTTGTCGAAAGCCGGCTCTCCGGTAACTTTGTGAGGTAGCTCATGGCGAGCAGCGCACTCATATATATTTCAGCTCAAGCAGATTGTTGAAGGACTTTTGAAACAGGAGATTTGAGATGACTCAACTTTCACTGCAGCCGTATAAACATTCACTGCCGCTCTGCCCGAGATCCATCAGTCTGCCCTTAGTGAAAGCGGCCATAAAAAAATCCCCTCCGGGAACAGTGAGGACGTATGAGAGTTCCAGCCTGGCAAGGACTAATATTAAAACAACGAAGCCCCATAATTATCATAGAATTCCAAAGAAGGCCGGCCCTTAATTAGGCCACACAGGATCCTCTTTATAAAGTATGGAAGTAATAAATAAGCCATTAGCTGGGCTCTAAAGGCGCAAGAAATAAAACCCAGTGCAGGAGAAGGCAGAGATTGGCCTGAACTCAAAGACTGATGGTGAATGATATACTAAAGCCCTTGGGTCACAGATCTTCATCACTATTCTGAAACACAGCTCAGAGCTCGACTGGTTTCTTACTGCACTGTGATTTATGGGTCATGTGACCAACTGAGGATGGGAGGCTCCGCCCACACCTGTTAGCTGATGTATGGCAACAGTAAACAAGTACGTAATACAAGCCATTGTATTGTTATTTACTGTTAGTCGTAATGCACCGCTGGTTTACTCGATGACTTCAGGATTATTTATCACTAATATGGCTCTCGTATCCAGCATGTGGTCAAGCACGGTCTTGTCAGGGCTGCTTTGGAGGTTGAGAAAAATCTCATATCTATGAAATTATGAAACCTCTCCTTTAGGAACCGTACAGTTTTATTAGTTTTACAACTGCTGCCGTTAACGAATGGCCGCCTTCACAAAGCAAGTAAAAAACAGCAAAGTTAATGGCTAACAAAGGAAGTCAGGAGCAATGCTAGGCTGATTATGGCAATAACTCTCACAGATACTAATTACAAATGGCTGTAAAATAAGTCAAACTGGTCATCCTAATGAGCACACCAGAGACCTATTGCTAAATTCCATTAAAAAGATCTATTCTTTCTCCTTTTTCTTTCCATTCTTTTCCGCGGCATCAGTGTCATGTTATCAGACGTAACACAACAAATACAGCATGTCTCTTAAAGGTCATAATGCAGTAAAAAGTTTCCTTAGGTAAATTATTAATGTAATTATCCAACTTAAAATTAAAACAGATATGAAAGAGCGGAAGAAGGAAGCGCATAATGTCAACATATATAAAACCACCTCCACATATTTCAAAATGAGCTTTCTTAAGCTTTGGCTAATTAAATGTATTTTAGACTGGATCAGAGAGATAGTTCCGCTAGTCCTACAAAAAAGGAAGCGATGAATATATATGCATACAATACCATTCAAAAGTTTGGTGTTAATCGGGGTTAGTTTTTTTATTTTTATTTAAGAAATGAATACTTTTATTCAGCAAGGATACATTAAATTGATAAAAAGTGACAGTAAACTGACACCAAACTTTTGAATGTTAGTGATCACTTCATGTATAAACAAGTATTTGGACACAGACACAAAAGATGCTATAGATATAGCTTCACTTTTTAAAACAACTAGCTTAAAGGTCATATAAATTACGACAGGTGACCTAGCAGATCATATTTAGCGCATTAAATAGTTCACTAACATTGTACATTCACCATTGTCCAAATACAATTTTTTCATATAACATTATTCTTTTTGTAAAGAAGGCTTGTACTTACTTTTAATAAAATAAATGCTTCTTGGTTTGCTTTTTCTTTGTTGTTGTTTTGTTAATGTTAATGTAACGCAGTAATAATCATTGCATGATACATTTTTAATTGTCCAAATACTTCTAGGAACAGTTTAGGTCATATGAACTCATTTGCATTCAGAGTTCAAATGCCGCAGAATCAGTTTCCCTTGCTGAGTGAAAATACAAGTCCATTCTCCTCTGTATTGTCAGTGCGCGGCTACAGAGAACAGAGCAGCTCCTCACCACCTCCACTAATGTGGGTCACGCAGCAAATGAGCGATTGCCTTTGCCATCGCTGCACCAAAACCACAAACAGTCCTTTCTTTAAAGCTCCAAGAGGCTACAAGCTTTAAAGTAAACTGCTCTAGGGATATGTGCTACAGGCCGGTGAAGAATAGGAGGATAGGTGGTAGATTAAACTTACAGTATCTGAGGATGAGCCAAATCGGCTATTCTCCTCCAACTGAAACTCTGACGGAACCCTTTTGCCGTGCCATCCTTCGACTGCCTGCAGTGGACTCTAGAGGACACTGAGCTCCACAGGGTGGGCAGATTCTAATAAAAAGTAGTTGACATTTTAATTGCATTTTTCTCATCAAGGACTAATATGCAAGATGGGTCTGGCATCTCTTCGGAGAGCAATGTGGGTGATGTTATGATCGGTAATTTCTTTGATAAACACTCAGAACCCCCATTGATACGATCTCAGAGCGAGCTGCTTTGTGTGGAAGCGTATCTCGACTGCATTTGTTGCCAAGCCCCACTAATAGAGATATTTGATTGGTGCATAGTGCGTGCAGAATGTTTAAGCTATTTTAACAAAGACACCCCAGTATGCAGATGCACATACTAATATGGAAAGTTTTCTAATGCATATTGTTTTGCTAAAATGGTTTCTAATATTAATCAAGGCCAAGGATAGGGAGGTCAAAGACTCAATTTAGTTGTTTAGTATTATGCGCTAAAGCTTGTCACACTAAATGAAACCATGTCCAAATGATGTAGCGTTGTAAAAATGAAGTGCTCTTAGCGTATATAATACCTTTATTGGATTATTTTGTTACACTAATCTGTGAAGAATATAAAGTCAGATTAGGCAGTTGCCCCCCGGTGTGACAGTCACCAAAGACCTCTAAGATTGTCTGTATTAGCGTTTCCCTGAAGGCCACGCAGTGCTGTTTAAAGACATAATGGTTTTCAATTAGGAGTTTTATAAACATTGTAAACTAAATGTCTTTTTCCACTCGTGCATTTTAGGCATTTTATTTTAGACGGAGAGAATGTCATTGCTGTGTTTACGCTGAAAAGTTTGAGAAACAAGCAGCAAGCTTTTTCTCATGACAACTATCCAAGAAGCCACCTGGATTAGCTCTGTTTTCCGTTGGGCACAAACACACTCGTACACTCAAACTTCAACATTACCAAGTTGAAATGAATTGAGTAATTTACCATCTGGTTGATGCCATCATTTCCTGCAAGGTTGTTAATTGTTTCTCATTACACGGCTGCTCATATCCACTCGTATCAGACTTGAAATATCAGTTTTCATTTAATCAGTTGCATTTTTCCATCGATTTATCCTTTTGAAAGAAGACATTAACTTTTTTTTTTGTTTCTAAACAGTGCAGGGCTCATTTATGAAAGCGCGGAAAGTGATTTATTGTGGTTTCAGGGTTAAAGGTGTAAGCACTTTCCAAGGGGCTCCCAAACGGATTAAACGACAGTAAAAAAGAGAGGTAATTGGAACTAGTCGGAATTGCTACAAACAAGAACTTCTTCCCTCAGAAGCTTTAAATTTACCGTTTAAATGGCAGAAAACTCAAAGATTTTTCAATTACCAATTTTCTGCGTACTTGTCTTTTCTTTTTCTCTTATGCATTTAAATTGGATATGATCTCGGAGGAAATGGTTATCATTTTAATGACACTCTCCATTCATTAAAGGCTCCAGATCTCCAGCCTTCGCGCTCTCAGGGGGAACCGCAGAATAAGAGCCAGACTCAGAGAAAGAGAGAGAGAGAGAGAGAGAAAGAGAGAGAGAGAGAGACGCTCCGTTCAATTACCTCTGTGTTGGCCCTTCCTCACGGGGCCCCGTTGTGTGGCCCTTAATCCTATCCTAAGGAGTCAGACCCAGGTGCGAAGAGAACTAGAAGGAAACAAAAGATTTTAAGTGCTTTTCGCGTTCACTTTTACAACAGGACAAGCACATAAGAATGAGATATGTTTGTTTTGTTTCCAGTAAATGTATCTTAACATCCTTAAGATCAATTTCCTTAAAAAAACAAAACTGCAAAGGTTATTAAAAATCATTTTAAAATTATTTTCTTAAAAAAAAAGGTGTATTTATTAATTTTTTCCACTATCAAATTCTTGTTTATGCTTAAAACAAGGAAAAATACAGACAATAATAAGTTTTATTTTTTTTTTTTTTTTTTGGCCAATGTCGTTTTTTATACCGTTATAACAGTGTGAAATGAAAATGAAATAATTGACTGAGTTACCTCATTGAGAGAAATGGGAATCATTTGGCTTTAGTCTTTGTGGGCCTCATTAATTGGGTTTAATCAGAGGATTTCAAAGAGAATATAAGATCAAATATCAAACATGTTCAGCTGTCCTGATACACACAAAACGCGTTCATTCGTTTGTTCCTCTAAATTTCCTCCGAAAACAAGTTGAATAACATCAATGCAAAAAAAAAAAAAACACACGGCTGCTCCTTTGTAATTTGCATTTTAAGGCATGTCTTTAAGTCTGCAAATGTGTTCTTTTTGTAAATAAACCTACACGCCAGATTTCCACCTCACCTCGGGGGCAACAAAGCAACGTGTTTTAAATGGGGAGAAGAAACAACATTTGATCAGGGACTAATCACAAATTTCACTCTACGATGCTTTTAATATTTCAAGTTCCTAAGCAATATGCAAATAAGAACTGCATTAATCGTCGGGCGCATTAGTAAGTCAAGGCACACAACGCAGCTTCGGAGATCGGCTTTATTCATTGTGTAATTAGGACCCAAATGTTAATGAATTATGCTAATTCGGTACAATTAGCATATAATATTGAAGACAATCAACAATTAGCATATGCTATTGGAAACAATCAAAAAGGCTGCATTCCCATATGGATCTCGCACCCTACATATAGTAAGAGGCCGTTATGGGGGACGCTGAGGGGGTATGTGAATTATATCACTTTCTTCCTCTCATTCTCTCTCTCTTTCACCCCCCGCGTGGAAGACATGACCTCTATAACACAGCGAATATGAGAGAGCTAGTGGCTATGTCTGTTTGTGCACATATAGTTGGGCCTAAAATCTGAGTGAAAATAATAATTTTTCAAAATTTTCAGTGCAATTTACATTGTCACATTAATTGAAAAGGTCTGAAAACGGAAACCTTAATATACACTGCCTTTTATGTTTGAGGTTTTTTCATGTTTTTGAAAAAAAAAATCTCTTATGCTTACAAAAGTTGCATTTATTTGATCGAAGACACACGAATGATTAAAATATTGGAAAATATTATTTCCGTTTAAAATACCTGTTTTCTGTTTGAATATATTTTAAAATGTAATTTATTCCTGCGATGACATATAATGTACTGATTTTGTGCTCTAGAGAAACATTCTCAATTTCAAATGTTGAAATCTTTAAAAAAAAAAAAAAAACCT
This sequence comes from Carassius auratus, assembly GCF_003368295.1. Classification (NCBI taxonomy): domain Eukaryota; kingdom Metazoa; phylum Chordata; class Actinopteri; order Cypriniformes; family Cyprinidae; genus Carassius; species Carassius auratus. The sequence goes on from NC_039256.1 coordinate 17,841,713, forward strand.
CTGACCCTAATTTTGAACAGTTGTGTAGATTGTACACAACTGTTCAACATTTGGTTCTTAAAACTTAACACTTTTGATTTAATCAAATTTGCATAAACTTTAATGACATCTGCACAATCTTAACAAATTTGTGTAAACCCCAAAGATCATTTTCCAGTATGATTTGTGAATGATCCAAATACTTAGAAATACTACAAATACTAAAAGAAACTAAAAAGTAATCAATTCAGTTTTATAATCTTCTTCAGAAATTTCTCCTTCAATACTGACAAAGTAAACTGTACTGAATTTTTTTTTATAAAAATAACAAGGAGTTCAGGTGATCATTTACAAATTTGTTTATTTTACCTAGAAATAGTACAAAATATGAAATATTTCTTATTAATTTTCCGCCATAACATGTACTGTACGTGTATGTAAAATGTCCTAAGACTTTCTACATTTGAATGTATGATTTCACTGTATGGTTCTTTCATAAGTGACAATTTATTGTTTTATTATTTTACCTATCCTTTAAAAAAATTGTGACCTAAAAGAGGCCAATTAAAAGCTTTCTTTCCACAGAATTTCACAGTAATTGTTTGCAGATAATTCAACCCTCAATGAATTTTCACCTACACTATTGTGTCTCACAGCTGGATCTGAGCCATAAAATTCACATAATATATCCATCATATGCTGCTCCAGCATGTTCCAGCTTAAGCCATTACAGCAATCAAGACTCACTCCCATTAGAAAGCTCTGGTATTTCCTCTCTCGCTGAGATTTCTCCAGTGACCTTGGGCAGGTTGCTCCAGGTGCGCCGGCAAGCCTGTAGTCAGTGGACCCTGCCGAGGCCCCAGCGCTCTCGTGCTCTAGGTGCGAAGGTGGCGAACAGCCTCCGAGATAGAGGTGGAGGGGCGGCAAGCCGATCAGAAACGCTGCAGCCAGGTCGCCCATTTGGAACTTATTAAAACGGTGAGGCGGGGCGAGGCCCAGGTTCGGCAGGCCCCCAAGGGGCCCCGCACTGTCTGAGCTCATTTGCAGAGTGTCCTTTCCCACTGACAGCCTTCTAATTCGCATTTGAATTTAGGTCACATTGATCTGGGCCTGCGTCCAAAGCCGGCGCTCCCAATGGAACCTCCTCACACAGGCAGGACTTTTCTGTCCAGAGAGAGAGAGAGAGAGAGAGAGAAACTGCCTGTAGCGCTAGGGGTGTGAGATCTGTCAGTGAGCATTCCTTTCTCTGGACACAAGCAGGGACGGAGCAAGATGGATGTATAGAGATGGAGAAAGGGTGTGTGTTGAACCAGCGACAAACTGTAGAGGGCCTACAGAGAGAGAGAGAGAGAGGGAGATTCTCAATGAAGAAGTGCTCTTTGAACCACTCCAGATGTTTAACAGGTCATTGGCTGTAAGGGTTATTTATGGAGACGTGTTATGATATAAAGCTGACTTCATACACAAAGAATATAGCTAGCAACTTGTCATCTTTAGTTGAAACATAAGGCAAGATGCAGAATCTGAGTTCTAGCTGAACACACGTGAGTCTGTGCTTGCAAAGGCCACATTCAGGAAAAAAAAAAATGTCTAGCAAAAAATATTCATAAATAGATCTCATTTAGAACTCAAGATCTTTAAAGTTTTTGTTTGCATTGTGTCCTATTCATGCACAGTGCAACTACTTTCATTTTAACTATTCACCCTCTCAATTAAAACTCTGCCCTGACAATTTATTTACAAAGCAGTGTTTCAGACTGGCTAAAAAAACACTCTCCTAAGTCTTCTGTGCTGTTTACAGAGCCTAGGGCTGCCACAAAGACAGCTGTGATTTCTCAAGGCACCTATTTCAGTGATATCTGTCAGGTATTAGGAACATTTTATGCATTCACTAAAAAATAAATTGCTTACAGCACCTTTAATTTAAACCAGTAGAAGTCAATAGAAGCTTTTAAACTGGGGGCTAGAGGAATACTTTAGACAGCAAATGAAAGCACCAGAGCTTGAGAATTCTGGAGAAAAATATTTTGACACTTATGCAGCCGCATATAATAAAAATTAAAATAGCCTCCAGCAATCTCCTAATCGGTTCTAACTGCCTCATACAGTCATATAAACAATGAAATAGTCTCCTTTTACAGTACAGACTGACAAAGTCTGGTGTCTTAAGGATGAAGGAAGGTGACAGTCAAATACAAGGCTGTATGGAGTGAGATCCTAACGGCAAGCGTGAATCCGAATCTCCCCTCCTTTATTCCGGGCTCCCCCTGGATAATTCACTGCACAGACTGCGCTAGGAGTTTTTTTGCCTTTGTATCCATTACCATTTTTTTTGCTTTTCTCATGAAATTCGCAGATACGGAGGAGGCTCTGACCTCAGCAGCGCGGATGTCTCGCATTCCTCAAGAACTCAATTAATCACAGCATTTAAAATAAATAAATTAAGGCCGTCGTGTAGCAGTGCAGAAGCAGCTGCATCCTTACAAGTGCTCCTGAGAGACCAAATTAAGCCACAGAAATGTATATCTAATACACCGGCCCACTAATGATGCCCGTTAAAAGAGCGGGTATGTAGGCACAGCTTAAAAATTACACGGGTCATTACGGCAAATTGAAACCAAGATTTATCTGCTGCCAGAGCAGCATATCATTTGTTTTACCTGGTAATCACAGAAGCCATATAATTAAACATGAAAACAAAAAGCACGAGAGCTGTGGAATGAGACAGTATGAAGTGATACTGTATGACAGGACGTCAAATACAAACGAATTCTAGGTGGCAGCAAGTCATTGAGAATGGACTGAGCGTTAACTTACTGTACATGGAATGTGAAAAAAATAATTGTTGTATCCAGAAGTGCAGGATACCTGAAACTAAAAGAGGCATGGTTGTTAATGTTTAGGGGATTGTTTGGGAATTTTCTGGCTCCAAAAGCGGGACACAAGCGGGACACAAGAGAAATAGACTCCTTGAAAAACTCCTTTCCAGTCCACCAAAACCTTTCATGGAAAAAACAGCAGGTTCTTCACAAATCCTCATGTGATGTCCAACAACAAGCAAATTAACTTGAAATTATTATTTAGGAAACTTTGCCCATCCAGTCACTGCCAGGTAATAATGAGAATGTGGGACAAATACTATTATTCCTAAACATAAGAAGAACTAAATACTATACACTACATAACCTTCTGAAGGATTCCAAAAATGAAAATCAATTGATTAAAGCAAAAAAAAATCCAAAAATTCTATCATCATTTACTCACACTTGAGTCTTTTCAAACCTCTATGAATATACAGTTAGGCCTATATATGTGTATTGCATACTGTATATATCAATTTTGAAATATATTATAAAATACTGCGGCTCCACTTTTTATTAGGTGGTCTTAACTACTACTGACATCAGAAATAACCACAATGTACTTATTGTGTTCATACTGTACTGCAAAACACTTTTGCTGCTATTGAGGTGGGATATGGGTAAAGTTAGGGACAGGTTTGGTGGTATGTGTAAAGTAGGTTTAAGGGTGGTTTAAGGTGTAAGGGATGGCTCAACAACATACATTTAAATCAACACTCTAAAAAATGCTGGGTCAAATACAACCCAGAGCTGGGTAAAATATGGGAAAAACCCATATTTTTACCCAGCAGCAGCGTTAAACATTTAACCCAACCACTGGGTCAAAACAACCCAGCTGCTGGGTTTGTCCATATTTCACCCTGCATTGGGTTGTATTTAACCCAGCTTGTTTTAGAGTATAATTACTTAAATTAATTACAGATGTAATTACATGCAGGTATTTCTTTTTAAATGTAAGTGCAAAATAACCACATATATGTACACAATAATTGCATTATATCAACTGATTAATTTACGTACATAGTAGTTAAGGGCCACTTATTTGTAAAGTGGGACTAATATTGCAGTTATATATTTATAAATAATAAATATAAGGTTTAAGATTCTTGAACTACAGCTCTGCGTGCTGTCTACACTTGTTCACACCAGTGTGTAAAGCATAAGAAGGTCATTTATAAAGGGAAATCAAATGTATTCATTTTGTGAATGAAAACATGATAGGAACATACTGTACTTCTATTGCAGTGAACAGTGGGATTACTCAAAAACAAATTATTGAGTAATCTCTTAACTTTGGTAGGGACTAAATCAACATCCATGTCTTATTAATCACAAAGACAATCAGAATAGATAACCTGAGGTTAATCCAACTGTAAAAGCTTTTCTCTGCTGCATTCATGGGTGTCATGCCTACAGTGTCACACAATCCCTGGGAAAAGAAGGAAACATCTGCATTTTAATAGATTTTTTTCACCCATGTCTTTCGACATCATTAACTTTATTACGCCGGACACTCCTGTTGCAAAAACAATTCAGCATAATCATTTGCGGAGCATCTCCCCTGTGAGGGCATATATCCTCCTCCTCCTCCTCCTCCTCTTTCTCTCTGCCTGGCAATTACCGCCGAGCCACAGATGCATATCTCAGGCAGCACAAACTAGATGCAGCAGATAATGTGATTACTCAGTCATTACATATTGGAGTGCATTCATTACGGGCAAAGACCAAAAATCTGGGCATTGTTGACAATGCCTGGGCAATGCTCAAGATGTACAAGGTTGCAGAAAACATAATGTCCATAATTTCATGTCGGCAGTTCAAGATGATCAGGCCGATTTGCTGAGGAGTTTCAAATGCATACGATTAATTCATTATGCAAACTGAATTCTGATGGGATGTGAGGCTGTCGTAAAAAAAAAAAAAAAACACAGGAGAGAGAGATGTTTGTTTTTACATGAAATGGTAATGTGTGAATGCAGACAATGACAGGGGGTCCCTTCGGTGGAGACGGGAGGATTGTGGGTAAACAGGTTACAAAGATGGTAAATGGTTTTAGCAGCCACCTGCAGAACGTTCATTAAAGCGACCGAGCTTCTCCGAATCGTTTTTCAGCTTAACGCTAATATCGTAAAAAGTTGTTAACAGAATCATGATCATAATCTAGGACATTATAATCCTATAATGGGGCTTACCAGTGAAGAACGCACTACAGCCAAATCACTCTACAGAGAATCCCGGCTCCCCAAGACTGTCATAAAAAAGCAGTTGATGAAATCCTGCCAAATTGTCTCATTTAAGCGAGATTTAAAAAAAGTTGGTAAATCCATGAATCATTAAAGCTGTGGTATTTCTGCACGAACTTCAAGGCCCGAAATTATTTATTGTACAGTACATTATTGAGTGCGCCGTGTCGTATTTGTGTATGTTGAAACCGGGACAGCGCTCTGCAGAGCGAAACAGAGCAGATGTTGATTATTTAAGCCCAACTGATACGATCTGCACATATTCAAATGGGAACGCCCGACTGTAAGAAGCAATTTCATTCAGCAATTTACTGCAATATGTTAATGTGGAAAGAAAGGGGGATTAATCCCTAAATGTATTCAGTCAAATGAAATGAAATAACATATATTTGAAAGTGTAATTTTGAACACACCTTATTATTTCAATCCCGGTAATTGAAACTGCAATCTCGGCAACTTGTGTTAAATTAATGTGTGGCAAACGGCACCTTTCGTTTGCCAAGCCTGAGTGAGTTCCTGCATGAATTGAATTTAATTATTCCTGTGGCCCAATATATTATTAATCATCTATATTGATTTCTGAACTCCCTTGCTGCTTGTGGATATGCAAATCGGACCCTGGCAATATTAGGGTGGGATCATTTGCATGGAAGCCCATTATTATTTTATAAGTAAATTTTAATGTGGACTCAATTAAAACTCAGTGAGTGGAACAGTTAAATTGGCCCAAGGTATAGGCTCCTTGCGTACAGGCGCAGGACTAGGATATATCAATTAGTGCAGATCAAACTTCTACTCATCTGCAGAGAGATAGAGGGGGGAGCTGCAATCAAATGTGAAGGAGCCCTTTTAGTGATGTTCTCCGCAGAGCACGCCTAGGTTGCAATGAAATGAAATAGTATCTGTTGGTCATTTGGATTACTCAAGCAAGTCTTTGAAGTAAACTATAATTGAGATGTGATTAAATGTTGTAGCACATTTAATTTATTGATCACAAGGATCGTTAAGATGAAGGCTGGCCAGTTATTTGCAAAACTCTCCGTGCCTCAATTTAGATACGGCTGTGATTGTCAATATTATGTGAGGAATAGAAGAAGAATATGACAGAAGGAATGCAAGAATAACTGTGAAGACAAACTGATTGGTTAGGAAGTGATCAAACCACGTTATTCTGTACATTAATGGAATCGTTCACCCAAAAATGAAAATTTGCTGAAAAATGTATTTGCTCTCTGACCATCCAAGGTATTTTAAGATGAAGATGAGGTTGTTTCTTCATCTGGACAGGTTTGGAGAAATTTTGCATTGCATCACTTGCTCACAAAATGAATCATCTGCAGTGAATGGGTGCCGTCAGAATGAGAGTCCAAACAGCTGATAAAAACATCAGTTTAATCCATGACTCCAGTCCATCAATTAAACGACTTGTGAAGCAAAAAGATCTATCCATATCCATATTATACATAATATTGTTTTGTCGAGAAAAAAAGCTATTGTTCTTGAATCAGGAGAGAAATATGCATTTTAGAAAACAATTCTAAACAAGTCTGTTTGTTGAATTTTTATGTTAGAGGACAGGTGAACTATTCCTTGAACATGACCATTTTAGATACATAAAAACATTATTACACTCACTTGTAAGGGACTTACTTTTTTTGTCAGGAGAAGACTGTATTAAAACTTATATTCAAAGTATAGTTTAGGGTTTCTTTAGTGAATGTTGTTCTTCATCACATTGTTCTTGCGCTTGCTAACAAATCATAGCCAAGATGTTATTTATGATAGGAAGCCTATTCAAATCCCTCAGCCAAAGTAATAGTGATTGCCTTAACAATTAAATGATTCTGAGGGACCTGAGCATATCTGCACAAATCAAATGATTTTAATAGTGCAACGGTGACCTTTGAAAAAGCACTCAGGGCATTAGACAAGCTCTTCACCTCTTAGTGTACTTTTGTCACACACAGCCCAGGCTGGGAATAGAGGTGGACGGCTCTTCTACAGCGCTAATTGTGCACAGAAGAGAAAATAGATTAAAACACTGTTCAGGCTGATCTTTATCTGAGAGGTCAATGTGTGCACAAAGCTTTATTTTCCTTTTCCTGACCCCTCCTTAGAGGCTTGTTCGTTTTTTCTTTCTTTTTTCCCTCTGTCACATTATAGCAAAGTCTCTCACTTTCTCTCTCACGTCTTGCACATTATTACTAAGCATTCAGTTCATCAGGATATCATTTTCACTTTCATTTATTTATAATTTTTTTTTAATTCAAGAATAAATAATGACATGACAATAATGAATATAACAACAAAGTTGGTTGCAGCGGGGTTAAATTTGCCTTTTCTGGTCGTGTTTGAATGAATGAATGAATGAAAAAGGTTAGAGATTAATAATAATAATAATAATAATAATTAATATAAATGGAGAAAAACAATGTGAAATTTCAAAAATAGAAAATACAGTGCCTAACACCTGAACATATTTTTTCAAAGGGTACAGCACTACCGATTTATTTCAAAAACTTAAAAAATAAAATAAATGAAGTAATTCTGTATGGTTTAGTTACATTCATATTATGGGTGCTTTTTTATCCAAAATTGTATCCTAGCGCTCATTCAACACTAATTTGAAAGTTAGTCATACTCACAGTAAATTCAGAGTAAATGTGATCATTTCTGCGATTTCTTAGTAGCTATGTGCATGTTAGAACAAATTACCTCAAAATCAACAAGCTTATGTTTTATGGAAAATGTCCCAGCATTTTTTAAAGTAAATGCTGTATCGGTGCTAATGAATAAAAAATATAAAAGGACCTAGATCTTACAGCAGGAACAGGCCCTCACACCGGAAGTCCCTGGTCAAGATTGATCATGTAAGAGGAAGTGATGTCACTGTTATCTATGAGCACAGCTTTTGGCAGGGGATGAAACAGAGATAAGCTGGACAGCATTAAAGAACATTTTGTCCTTTGTCCATTAGTACCAGTCAAGCAGAGAAATCTGTGACAGTGTGTTCATGTTTGATTCAGTCATTTGTGCACATCTTAGGTGGTGAGAGCAACATAGACTTATCTGCAGCATAAAACACCACGGTCAATGTCTATGTACACTTGTGTACAGCAGGCTTACTACACAATTAGTCAAAAAAGTTCTGCAAGACATGATTTGCTTGTGAATGCTGATGCAATGCACATTAATTAATTACGTAACTGTGCATAAATTCTTAATTTGTTAGAAGGAATTGTGCATTCTGTACAAAGAAAACATGACTGAAAAAACATTTTGAAATCTAGATTGGAGTTCAGAACACACACTGGCACACATACAGTACAGTACACACATATTAAAAGAGCTACTGGCGTTGTCCTGAAAGAGCAAAGTATGTTATTTTACAAATGAAGTCTGCTGCATAAGTTCGCTGGTGATATTGACAACATTAAACCTAATTGCTGAGCTTACTCAAGTGGTTTATGGACGATTACTGCCCTAAGTCATTTAACTTTCCTAATTTCATTTTCGTGCGCGTCTCCTGCTGTGTGTTCTGTTACGAGTGAAAGGTGCATGAGAAAATCACATCAGCTCCGAGCAATCAAGTTCATCATTTCTCATAAATCAGCAGTGTAACATCAACCGGTCAAGTTTTATAGAGATGCTGCAAATGCCAAAGCACTAAGCCAGAAATATCACAGAACAATAAATGGAAAACGCTTCAGTTATGGACCCGGGTGGGGATTTACTGAAATCTTTCATAGGCAAAAGAATGTGAAAGTGTTTCTAGGTAGCATTATTTAACTTCAGGGTCTATATAGAATTTTCTGTGCTGAAATATATCATGCATTCACTTTGCCTTCTAATTCACTATATTATGTATGTGGGTCAAAAACTAAAAGCATCAAAACAATACAAATTTAATACAGCTTCAAATTTTGTTTGGTTTAATTTTTTTTCTGAGCAAAAAATAATCACTATCATACATTTTTAAGAAAACACTCACTAAAATGTTATTCAGTGTAACAGTAGTTCATATAACAAAAAAATATTGTCAGGCATATTTAGAACAAAAATCAGATGACATTAAAAGATCCGTCTTGAATCATTTAAAATAGAATCATATTTTGTATGAATTTTTTTTTCTTTTGTATATTTTAAAACATATCAGAATAAGTTTAGTGTTTAATTTTTACATACATTTACACCGAATGATTACGGAACATCTTTTCACCCATATTTTTAGATGTTATATTTCACCCATATTTTTGGCACATTTTCCATTTAAATCAAGGCAAGTTGCTACATGCAATGTAAAACATTATAAATTGATAACATTTATTTTTGACCATATCTGTTAGCCAGCAACTGTTGAAATTTACATTAAACCTTAGTCTTAGTCTTCTAAAGATATAAGGATAAAACCAAATCTCACGTCATGTGGTATAATGAACAGCAATGGTTTACACTTTTGGTGTAAGCATGAATAAATAAGTGTAACAACTATAACTGTGTTCAGAACATTACTTTGGATAAATGAACAACTTCCTGTCTCTCCTTCTATCTAATGCAACCATACACAAATCAGAATGTACCATTTTCTGACAGGCCATAAAAAATCATGCGTGTATTTGTCAGCACTACTGAACATATTGGAAATCCACATGGAAATGCAAGCTTGCTGATATGATAGCGGAGTAATATATGACCCTTCTACTCAAGCCTTTGGGACCTTCTGCCATTGCAAATCAAAATACAGGACCTGCTCTTGGCTTTCAGAATATCCCACAATACCATTGGGCATTTCCCCCTCCTGCCCCTAAGGACTCAGGGAATTTCAGCTCAACCATCATTCCCACATCATTTGGAGCCATAACGCTCAGATGGAGACAGAAGTGTGTGGAGACCCCGTTACAATAAACCAGGAGCATCAGTGATCCCGGAATCTCTGACCATCCCAGTCCCTCAGCTCCAAGCCAGTGATTTAAAACGTATACATGAATGCCCACTAGCTCACATAAGCCCAGCAGGTCATTCATCCAGGACAGAGGTCAGTGAACCAGGACAAAAACAAATCCCTCACTCGGCCCAATCTGTCCTGCTAAGGAGCGGGAGTGTGCACGTGTAAAAGGAGAGAAATTGAGAAAAAGGGGAGTACAGTAAAGTGCATGGGTGGGATTGTTCCTCATGTAATGCTGGAATTCCGAGGCTCAATAAAGAAGTATATCCTAACGTGTTCCAGATGTGAGAAGCCCGTTCCCAGGTCTGGATGCTCACTGCTGTCCTTTCCCCTAGTATAGCTCTTGCTGTTGGAATATGGCAGGAATGGTTCTTGGCAGCGAGAGCAGGTTACATTACCCCTCTGGCTTTATTCTCTCATTTCTCAACCCCTGTCATAACACATCCAGTCAAATCAAATCTGCTCAGATCAGACAGCATTATCTTTTTATGGGCATGTAATATGCTTTTTGTTAATTTGTGTAACTGAATTTACCATCCAAAATATTTTATGTTGAATATCTTGGAGAGAAACGGACAGGTCGTTGATTCTTTTTTGCTGTGCATTTCCAAAATAAATATATTATTCATGTTGATTGATTGTGTATACAAAACTCTGGTGCCTAATTCATATAGAGCCCACCCTGCCTTTAACAAAGCAATAAAGCTATTTTTTAGACATCCACATCAGGATGTTTAGTGTATGTGTGTGTGTGTGTGTGCGTGTGTGTGTGTGTGTGCGTGTGTGCATGTGTGTGTGTGTGTGTGTGTGTGTGTGTGTGTGTGTTCAGCTTTTCTTTCTGCACACAAGTCTGAAAATTGCGTAATAGTACCTGTTGCTGTAACCAGCTGATTGAAAACAGTTATTTAATCTTGAATATAGAAGTAATACAGTATATTTGCTGACAAAATCAGTTTCGTATGTTATTAAAAAAGAAAAAGAAAAACACAGTAAAACAATCATCCCTTTGAGTAGACACATCTTGCCAGGATTTTACTATATTTGATAATATTACAGGAGTAAGAAATACCACTCTTGTATACAACAGTTGAATAAACTTTATATTGAGCAATTTACATTTTGTGACAAAACTGCCAGCTTCTTTTTATGTTTTTGCTTGGTCAAAGAAAACAACTTGAAACAAGTCACAACAGAACCTTTTCAATTCTTCGAGAATCAAGCAGAATTTGCTGTTTCTTTGCTGAATGAACCAGTGGTTTTGAATTCAATGATTCACTCATTAAGACAGTTGATTGTTTTGTTCCTGAATTTGTCATTTTAAACAAATTGGTTGAGTGAAGGGTTGAAAGATTTACTTTTACAGACAGTCATCTGCTTTATTTTTATATTTTATTTTATTTATTTCTTTTAATAAATTAATGCATGAATCTGTGGTTTCTGTTAGATAAATAATTCAATTAACTGCTTTTACAGCCAGTCACTTAAAACAATTCCTTAATTAATCAATGTTGATAAATGAATCAGCTGACAGTTAATTTAGTGATTCTCTCATAAAGACGTGTGCCACCTACTGGTGTGACAGTAAAAAAACTGAAACATCCCAACCACTAATGCACAGTCTGAGGAACTGTCCGAAGCCTTGGTGATGACTCCATAATACAGGTCATAAAAAAATGGCTCAAGAGTCAAGCTGAGTAGTGCTGAGGTAAGCAATTGGGTTTTTAAATTGAACTTCATATCAAAAAGGTTGCTCACTCTTTGTTTTGTAATTCTCGCATTAGTGTTTGTCATTTGGGGGTAGTTTATGTGAACAGAGAGGTGTCTGTTGTCCATCAGTCACATAAAGATGATAGAACTACTGTCATAGTCTGCAATAAAGGATGTCAGTTCTCAGCAAGAACACAAACCAACTGCTCTCAGACCTGCTGCAGTTCTACTGGCCTGTTACGGGAGCGACCTCTCAATCTCCCTGCTTAACAGCCTCATTTCAAATCACAATCACTCTGAAGTAAATGTGCAATTTTCACTGGCCAAATGACAATCCCAGAACACTTCTCCAAAAAAATAAAAAAACCAAAGGAGAAAAAGTAAAACAGCCAGTGTTCTTGGAACTTAGCGATTGAGTTTCACTGGACGCTTGCACACAGAGGACTGTCCCTGGCCCCTGTGGATACGCTTGGAAGTCAAAGCCCGTGGACGAACAATACGGAAAAGCCCAGGCATAGTCCATTAATTTCACTTTTTTTTCAATAAGTAAACTTTAAGTATTCGTGAAATGAGTACTAAAGCCTCTTTAATGGTGTTTTCACAGCTGGCTGGAGCCCTCCTCCTGCTCGGCAATAAAGGTCCTTCCTGAATGAACATTAACATGGGAAGCCAGTAAGATCATACTTGGCTGACGTGCCTCACCACTAAACACCTTGTGAACCCAGCACTTATCCTGCACAGCCAGAGCAGAAATCTGCAAGCCATTCACGAACCGGGCCTGCATTTGCACTGGTAGCCTCCAATCTTTAACTGGTGACATATGGGCTTTTAATCATGTTCCTCTCTTCCTTTTTCTTGTTCTCTCTTTTTCTAAATCCCTTCAAAATCCCTGATTTTTCAGTGTCATTTTTGCTAATGCATAAAGCAGGAATTCACTCAGTTCAGTCATTTTAGCACCCAGTTCACTAAAGGAATTAGGTAGAAGTCCAAACAGACTTTTAAGAATATGGTATAATTTAGAATAAGCCAACTTTACACAATAATGAGTCACTAATTTGACATCATTTAGTCAAAGGTATAACACACAGGTGATTAATGAAGAAAACTGTTTTACAGTGTGCAAAAAAAAAAAATTGTAAATTATGTAGACTTTTTTTCCATTTCTTACCCATTCTCTCTCTCTCTCTCTCTCTCTCTCTCTCTCTCTCTGTGAAATGGTAGTACATTTGGATGCATTATCTGCTCCTAGATTGATGGTTTGGACTGTTAACCAGCATGTTAAACATGTCTGGGGATCACAGCACCTCAGGCAGGCTATTCAAGTTCTATGTGAATCCCTCACACACATTTTAATATATAGGCATATAGAAGAAAAAATACTTTAAGTTATTATTTAATTAGATCAGTCAAGCTCTGTGAGAAAAGGCTTTAAATGTGATCAGGGCTGAGCTGAATATCTTCAGCATTAGAGCGAGATTAACCATGAGAAATGGCTGACAGGCTGAACAACTCAAAACCTCCATTAACAACATGTTTTGTCTAATGAAATCTGCAAAGAAAGCAGAAAACGATCCCAAATCCCCCAAAAATGTCACTCACGGAATGACATCATAATAAACAAAGTGACTGAGGCTGGGGAAAACTTTATTTTTCTACACAGAATGACGTTATCTGATCGAAGCATAATTATAACATGCGAAAAGTGTTATGGGGGAAAATGAGCCTTTTCAAAAATGTAATGTTTTTCCTCTTTGTTTTGTACAAGTGTTTTTAGATGGCAGCAGTGATTAAACAGTATCTTCTTCAACATGTTTTTTGCACATGCTTTATCATATACAAGTTTTTAAGGAATGGTTAATTCAAAAATGACCATGTTCTTGTTTGAAGAGTCTAATCTCTGAAAGTAGTTCAACAAGCTACATTCAAGCTACATTTGTCACAACAAATTCAAAAATCATTGCTTTGTCATACTGAACTGAATACAGTACCTCAGAGATATCCAGGACAGTAATCAGTAATAAAACCTTAACTCATTCGCATCAGGAAGTTGCATTCATTTTAGTGAATCAGTTTGTTCATTTGATTAAAAAACTATTAAATTAAAGGGGTCATATGATTGCTAAAAAGAACATTATTTTGTGTTTTTCGAGGTGTGGTCTGATTGGCCAGCCAACGGTAGGTTTTGACTGACCAAATGCCTCAAGCATGTGACAAAAATGTTATTCCCTTTAACATACTGTCATGCCGTGTCAGAAAACCGTTGCGACAAGACAAAAACATTAAAAACCATTATAAACAATGCATTTGTTGCATTCAGTGGGGACATAATTACTTATTATAATGACTTATACTGACTTTTTATGCATTGTGTTGTATTGCGCCGCGTAAATGCAAAACCATGTCTGCATTTGTGATTGGAGAAATTACAAACAACAAGCGCTATACTCTACACTGCTAAAAACTCGCGTTTGAATCATCAGTGGCCAATTCATTAAATATGTAAACGTACATAAGACTGTGTTTCAGAACAGTCGGTATTGTAGTCTTCTCTCCCGGGTTCAGGAAACAGTCTTCCATAAAACGTGTTGCACACATCTAAATATTTGGTTTGAACTGTTCTGGAACAGTGTTGTAAAAACAAATTAACCACAGATTTCTAGTTATGTCCTCTTTTGGAAGGCCAAACAAAGTATTTCCACTTTCGCAACATAACACAAAGCGACTTTACTACATCGTGCCTGCGGTGGCAGCAACGATAAAGTAACACCTTCTATCTTTGCATGAACATTTGGGGCGGAATTATGCAAATCTTCCCACACAGTGGGGGCGTGTTTAAATAAGCCGTTTTAGGTGGGTGTGGATGAGTCTTAACTTTTATAAAGAATATGTCTTTGGGTTTGAGACTTTAATCTTTGTAACTTTAGGGATCTTATCTATTCATGAACAGTTTGTAACACAAAGAGAAATGAAAACTTGAAATCACATCACGCGACTCCTTTAAGTCCATGCATAGCTTAATATTTCATTAAATGTTGCTGTTCATTATGTTTTTTTTAATTTGATTAATGAATCTAATAAAATAACTCTTAAGTTTTACATTAAAAAAAAAAAAATATATATATATATATATATATATATATATATATATATATATATATATATATATATATATATATATATATATATATATATATATATATTCTAAGAATTAATTTAAAATGAATGCAGAGGTAAAGAATACAAACTCATTGGTTTTAAAATGGTATAAAGATGGGAAAATTATAACAAAATATTGAAATGACTGTTCCTTTAACCCCTATCACTAAAAGTACTCAAGGTCTTTTTGTTTTGTTAGTTTAGTTTTTGTTTGGTAAACTTAAAAAGTATTTTAAGGGTTTCGTTGTTGCACATTCTCTCACACACACACACCAGGGACGTCATTGTATGCTTGCTCTTCTCACCAATACAAACAGACGACGGAAATGACTTAGGCTGTGTAAAAAATTTGCTGTTCACCACTCTGCCGTTTGCCAATTAAAATGAAACATGAGTGCTCTGGATTGGACTGCATTTCTGAGAGAGCGGCTGGGATCCAGAACCGCAGTTTGGGCCTTGTTCAAAAAGAACGAGATAAAACACAAGATTTACACTTCAGTGGAACAAATGTCACCACATTTACGATGATGAGGTCTGACTTTATACAGTACAGAGGGAGAAAACAAGAAAGGGGCGGGTGCTTTAAAGCTGAAAACGTTATGATAAGCCTGACAGCTGTTGGTGGTCATTCAGTGAAGGACACAGAATGACACCTAGCCGATGATGTCATATCAGCTGTGCCACTGTGACATCATGGACTGGATGTAATGGAAATGCTGACTGTGATGCAGCTCATCTAATGTGGTTTTGCTGGAGTTGTAAATCAAGCCACTGGTGGAAACATTTGTGAACCCAGAGCTGGGGAACACCTCAGGTGCTCTGTAAAATCACAGAGGCCACCACACACATACACTTCTCTTTATATGACTTAAATGAAGTGTCATTTTAAATGTGTCAGTCTCTTTATAAAACATTTTAAAGGAATAGTTCACCCAAAGACGAAAACGTGCTCACCCTTGGGCTATCCAAGAAGTTTCTTGCTTCTAAGAGAAATTTAGCATTACATCACTTTACAAGTGAATCATCTGCAGTGAATGGGTGCCGTCAGAATGAGAGTCCAAACTGCTGATAAAAACAGGCACAATAAAATCCACACAACTCCAGTCCATCAATAAATGGAGTGTGAAGTTAAAAGCTGCATGTTTGTAAAAAATAAATAAATAAATAAATCCATCCTTAATGTTTTAACTTTAAAATACAAGCACATGATACACTTCCTTCAGTGAAAAAGTCCATAACCTGTTGTCCTCTCATATCAAAATCAACCAACAGATTTGTTTAGAATGATTTTCACTTAAACAATGATTGATTTTAAAAACATATTTCATGTTTCAAGCATATTAATGATTTATTTCATTAATATTTACATATTTTTAATGAACTAATCCTTTAAATGTTATTGCATACTTCATTTAACGGGGAATAAATAAATAAATAAACATCTAGACGTCTAATATAAATAAGAGTCAAAATACAAGTCAATATATAAATAAGAGCAACACATCAAACAAACAAACAATAATCTGAAACATGTTTGGTTATAGTACATTATGACATTACTTCTTTTTATTTAATTTAAAACAAATAAAACAGTTCCTCACAATCACCAGTTAAAAGGCATAATTATTAAATAGTTCAGGCTTCACACTCTGCAGGTATTTTTGTGTTTTACCCATGATGCAAGCCTTTCAAATACTTGCAGTAATGACATACTGTGGTCCCACTTAGTTGGACTTTTTTTTTCACTACTGCTACAGTTAGAAAGTGAAAAAGGGAGCTTAAAAAGACATCATTAAATTGGACTGTTTTTAGAAGAAAACAAAACATTTAATGAATATGCTGTCGAGTTTCTTAAATATTCCTGTTGTAACTATTTTTATTGCACACAATTAATTAGGCCGAAGTTTCAGTGCTTTATCCGACGAGTCTTTCAAGTACATTTCCCTGCATTTGTCTTTAACCACTTTAAATAATACCGTTTTCTCACTAAGAGATAAAACCTCTAAGAGCTGTGTAGCTGTAATTTTTCTTTTTAATATTTTTTGGATGTGTCCTCAGACTAAGAAGTAAGGAGTCTTTCCCGAGCCAGGTTCTGGGCATGAATCAAGGTGCAACGCTTTTCCTTAAACCAAATCTCGTTTTCTGTTCCTGGACTCCAATCGCATATCCAGTTCTGTCCTCACACTCATTACCATGTCTGTTTACTTTGGATAACCATCATTCACATGACTTAGGCTTTTGGACTTTTTTTTCTAAACCAGAGTAAAAACATTTCAGGGAAAGTCATCTGCCGTGGTCAGTGAAAAATAAACAGTAAAGGCTGATGAGAATGGGAAGTCCTCAACCTTCTTTTAGTTTGTAAAATCAGTCCAATTATGTAAGCATCCAGTTTTATTTCCTTCCTTAAAGTTCAAATTCCTAATTCCAAAAGGCATAATTAATAATTGCCTTTTATCACCTGTTGCAAAAAAACAATAAATTATGGTTTAGATATGTGGATGTGGGATTAAACGAAACTGCAGTTAATTAAATCAAAAATGATTTAGTGTGTATAAAAAGATTTTGCACTGTGAAGATTCAACAGGCGTGTTTCCAAAACTCCTTAATTATTCTGCTAACTCTGTGTGTTGACAACAGGAAAACTGAACACGGGTAATTGAACAATCTTTTAAAATCCCAGATTTGTGAGGACATTTGTTTACATTCCGTTAGTGAGTTCATTTGGCAGCACACGCACTAGTCATAGTTTGAGAGGATTAGATTCTTAGTAACACATTTATCCTGGAGCTCTACCATGTCGTATGTGACATTTTCAAATTAAAACGTTTAAAATTACATCATAAAAAAAATCACTTACATATAAATGTATTCCATCATAGGGGATTAGTGTTTTTCCTACTATCCCAAAAAGTGTTCTTAAAACTACGTAGAAGCCAGCCATACAGAAAACACATTATTGTAACTCAACCACATTTAATGTTATCTTAACTTTGTATTAATGCTTTAGTGGTGACAAGTGCCTTTATGAGTTAGTCACAATTAAATCAGTGACTCAACCGATTTGTTCAAAAGCACAGATTAATAAAAAACAAAATTACTTCTATGTGTCTCTGAATAATTAATTCAATCGATTGTAATAACAAAGTAACAACACCTTATTTTTAAAATTGAATTGTTGTATAAATCACACAATCGTGCTGCCCCTTTATTACCCCAATAACTTGCTGTCTATTGCTTTTGCAACTGTTACAAACTATGGCTGTCAAAGAAAAAAAAAAGTCAAATCCAATAAACATTAACTTTCTTAACTTTTCCAGTTTATGTGTCACAAGCAACAACAACCACGAGCATAGTAAAAAAAATGTCTTCACAGAGAAAAAAGAGCTGACCTTAAAACTAAAAGGTAAGCTTTAAACACTAATTAAAGGACCACCAAGTTCCTACACATCTACAGTGAACATTTGGTTGAAAATAAACACCTTTAATTAACATCCAGATTTATGCCTTTGGAAATGTCCTGCTCCCGCTGTAAAAATAAAACATCAGCAAGGTGTTAAAATGGTTAAATGTTTTTGTAATAACCATTTCAACGTCAATTCATTTGACAGAGGCATTCGTTATACTTGCGGCTCTCTCTGCACATTTTCTAGTGACTTGGGAATTGTAATTCAAACATGGCCTTCCTGTGCATTTCACAGGTTGAAATGAAGGCATGTTTTTCTGTGGTCAGTGAACTCAGCCTCAGAATCTCAATGTGCTCTGATTGGGAGAGGACGTACGGGGCAGGTTATTGCCGAGCTTTCATGTGTCAGCAATCACGGGGTCGGTGATGTTATTGTGCTGGAGGGAGGTTGGCACGCTGTTGCAGTAGAAAAGGGTTTGCAAAGAAGCACAGTGAAACGAAACATTAAATATATTAAGAAATCTGGGCTTTTCTCTTTCCTCTTGTTAAGACATAGGCTTTATTTCAAGAAATGTCATGCTCAGTGTACAATCTTGGAGTGTCTTGGGTCACAAAATGAAAATGTTCTTGATTTTGTGGATAGAGAAAGGGGTGGAGCTACGTACAGTAGCAACTTATATTCTACAAACCAACAGATTCTACAAACCATAATCTTAAACAAGATCAAGACAAACTGAACGGTTTATTTTTTTCCAAATACACCGGATTCCTATCCAAAGAATTTTATTCAAACCAACACAGAATTGGTGGGAAAAGACTTACATTGTCAAAACATCAACTTGTGTTCATTCACTCTCATTTATCAGCCTTAGCATTCAGATGTTTCACCAAACGTCAGCAAGGTGAAAATAAAAAAAACACCCATCTAATCCGGATGTCAATCTCCCAGTTGACGCTTATGGGATTTCTCCCCAGGATTGTCTAACCTCCGTTCAGGGAAAGAACCATTGGACACACTAATTTATCTCCAGCTCTCCCGATTCAGGCCACGTTCAGACAGAGTTACTCCTGCTAGTCCGCTATTGACATATTGCCAATCAAACAGACTGACATCAAAGACTCACTCAGGCAGGTTCACGCGAAAGAAATCAACACTGTTACCTTGGGACGACAATACGCTGTGGAAACCCTGGCGTCTGCATCTGCTCTGTTATCGAAAAGATGCTCGTTTCAACACACCTGGGCTATATGGATCCTCTGGACAAGTACTGCTGAGCAGTTGTTTATCTGTTTTTGTGTTTTACAGTTCAGGAAAGGTGATCAGTTTCTCACAGCAGGACAACTGCCCCTTCTTAATCTTTCCCTATTCAAAAGTCACCATGTATTTTACCCAGGGTTGTGCAAAATTCAGAATTAAACTTATGGATCATTTTTGGTTTGTGAGTATGAATTTGAAATGTCCACAGGAAGTACAATCGGAATGACAGGAATAGCACACTCACAAACAAACCCAAAACAAAGACTAAGTTAACATAGAAATATCAGCAATCTAAAAATAGAATCATGGTAGAACCATTGTTCTTTTCACTAAATTTCTGTAAGTGTAATAAGCCAGATTGCATGGTCTCTATTGTGCTCGCATGAGCCATGCCAATACAGTTCAGCAGTTTCAGTGCACAGATTTAAAGTCCTGCAGTGAGGGACAAACTTTATGGAAGTTACAAGCCTGGATGGAGATGAACCCAGAGGCGAAGTGGCCTGCAATGAGAGGACTGCTGGGGGCCGTTCAGGGCAGTGGGGCTGCTCCCAGCTGCCCTCGAGATGTAAATGAGGCAGAATGTGGAGGTAGAATGAAAGCATCTCCCCTCCACTCTGTCCACTATGGAGCGTACCAGGGGAGAGAGATGGATGCAGTGTCAGCCGTTTGCAGATTCACCCTCATGATCAGAGCGAATGCTTCCGAGCTCAGGGGTCTGCACTGAGAGCGTTTGTGTGATATATGAGTGCAGTGAGACGTCCACAGGCGACCCCTGATCGCCACTGCGGGTGTGTGGAGTGTCGACGGGTGTTTATTTAAGCTTTCTTGGCATACCGTGCTCTCCAGCAAAACACATCTCCTGCAGGTTGACTCTCTCAGCAGCTTGTTTCTGCTGTTCTCTTGGCTGGACGAGTAACTCGCCCTCTGTATCAAGTGGCTCTGTTCAGGTTGACAGAAACTAGATGGACCTGTGAGAGAAATATGGAAATAAAAGTTCCGTTCCGTATACTAGTAAACTGCTTTGCATGGCTACTGCCTGCTGTAGAAGATTGTTTCCACCATGGGATTAAAAATGAAAATGGAAATCGCAGTGCTTTATCTCACAGACTTTTCCCTGTAACTCTAAGAAGAATGGTCATAATTGCAAAATAAAGGCAGAGAAAAAAGTCTGAATTGTGAGAGTTCCTTATTTCAACAAAAAAGACAGAGTTGCAAGATGAAGATATGAGAATTCTAAAAACATCATATAAAAGTGAAATATTACATATAAAATCAGATTAATCAATATTTTTCAATGATGGCATATTGCTAAGCTAACTAAACAATACTATAATCACACAAATGCATATAACAATAAAAAATACATAACAATGAAACATTACATTTTAGATAGTTTATATTGCTGATTAGTTTTAGTGAAATAAACATATACATATACTTCATTGACAGTTAGTAACTAAGTAACCAAGTTAGTTGCAATGCACCCAATGTAGTATCATCAGAATCTAAAATTATTTTACATTGGCAATTAGTGACAAATTAATGTAAATTTATGAGTTTAATATATAATTTGCACATTTCTGTAAGAACTGGTTACACCCGACTGACGGTTAGGTTTAGGGCTGGACCTTAATGTATACTTTTTTCACCCAAAATGTTGCATTTGCATACATTTCATATTGTATGAATTCATACAAAATCCCCAACTCATAAAACAGTACAAATTAGAATGTGGACTAAACAAGGTTTAGATAATAAAGATAAAAAAGACTGTAAAATACATTAATAGATAATATGAATGTTTTTTTTTTAAAGGTGAATCCAAAGAGAGCAATTATAGAAAATGTCTAAACAGTTAAATAAATCCCTAACCTTCTCTCAAATCTAGGGCCAAAACATTTCAAGCGCAAGTTTGTTTAAAATAGCTGACAACAGTTCACAGAAGAAAGAGAAAATCTGCAGTAGGATGTCATTTAGTAGGAATGATGGGAGATAGGAGCTTTGTTCGTATATGTCATGCTGTAAATACTGGCTGGACTGTGACAAGCCCCTCCACGTAGAAAAACAAGGCATGGTGCACATCTGTTTCAGTGGTGACCAAGTTCACATACACACATAAATCACTCCATGTGACTGTGAGATTAGAGATATAGAAGCAACATTTACATTTGTACACATTGCATGAAAAAGTCCCAGTGCAACAGTTAATACATTTCGTCAGAGATCTGGAGTGAAAAAGTTTTTATATAAATTATTTTACATGTTCTATAGTGTTAAATCTTGCTAGAAGATGCAAACGTACTGTCATACGAATTCAAATACAGAATATATATATATATTATATTTATTAAATATATTTATTGAAAATTAATATATTTATTTCTGGCCATTCTTTCAATGTATTTTTTTTTTTACTTTTTGTATATATAAAATTTTGTATTTATATTTTTTTTAGATAAGCAAAGTATTATTTTATTTTTTTCGCTGAATGGGTTAACCATGTATTATGTCACAGTACCAAAAGCTTTTTATACGTTTTATTTACTCAGCAAAGTCCATTTTAGTTACATTTGGCCTTGTCAGTACAAAACAAAGTCAAAAACCTCAGGAAAACCTACACTCTCCACACAAACAGGAACACACATGCGCTCGGAAAGCGGTCACAATCCCTCAGCATTGGTGGTGGAACAATTAGCGACACATTTCCACGGCCAGAATATTTACAAGGACTGCCAATTCCCAGGTCCGTTTTACATTCAGCGTCTTTTCCTCCTCAAGGTAACACGGTGCGTTAAAACGAGGAAACAATGATCAAGTGCCCATTGGGTCAGAACCAGATTGAGATGGTGCAGTTCTCCCAAAACTCCTATTAAAATGTCAAGCCGCAGAAAAGAGAGAGCACGTCTGCCTCCCTCTTAAACCACAGAGGAGAAATTAACTGTGGCCTCTTTGCAAGCCATAAATTACAGGTTTTAAACAACAGGGAGTCAAGGAAACTCTCCATCACTGTTGTAATTGCTCTGTGAGTGCCACGCTCTTGTAAAGAAATTAACCTCGGCACATGAAAGAACGAAAAAACGAAAGAGAGGGAGCGTAAAGAGGAAGAAGGAAACGTCTTAACTCCAAAGCATCTAAATTGTCTGGACTGAAGGAACCACTTCATACATAAATATTAGTGTCCATTTTCATGTTTCTCAGTGATACAGGATACCCTCATGCATTACACTTTAAGTTTCTTCTGAAAGAGTCAAACCACGAGAGATGCCTGTGCATTTATTTATTCTTAAAGAGCTTTGAGTCTCTTTACACCTGTCCAGCGTGCACGGTTGGTCATAAATAAAATAATAATAGCAACACACAGCTATGCATTCTGATTGAATCGCTCAGAGGCTCTCTTATCGCTCACCAACATTACAGTTTTGATGACCAAGTTGAAAAGTTTGGATGAAACTTCTCTGGATATTTCTAGGTGGATGTGTGCTTCGCTCAGGCTCTCACTGCTCATGCTGACAGCAGATGTGTCTGAGCTTTCCTGGGGATCCTTGGACCCACAGTCAGGGCCCGACTCAAAATAACATCAACTGGAACATGTTTCCTCTGGTCCACAGCCGAGAATCGCATTTTTCCATGTCAGAAGTCTCGATCTATGTAACTAACACTAGTGCGAAGACCAGGCTACACAAAAAGAAGTCTATCCCCTCTCTATCAAAGTCTCTCGGGAGGAAAAGACATCTGATTTGACGCCAAATCCACAGGGGCGACAGAGTAAATGTTAAAAAAGGTTGAAAGATTGCAAGACGAAATGTCTGAGAAAAAGGCTGTTTTGGAGCATTAATGAAATATTAATATTCTAAAATTGTTCCTCATCACACAAAAACTACAGATAGAAACAGTGGATGTAAAAATATTATTATTTTATTAGAGCTGTCGATGTAATGTGTTAATTTAACAAATTTAAATAATGACCAACGTCTTGGCTCAGAAGCATATAAAAGATGGTTTATGTTATGTTGGCTTGTACACAAAATCACACAAAATCACACTGGGCTTATATTGTACAACTGAAGAACAACAATTCTGAAAGAAATGACAGAAAAAAACACCACACAGTGTGCACTTCGGCTGCAAAATGGATGTGCCCGTATCTCAGTAATAGACATATATTTGATGATTCTGAAATATATTGCCATCCAGAGCCATCTTTTGTCTGTCACAATATAATAAATGTAACCAGACTTTAGCCATTAATATGTTTATAAAAAATTGACAAAGCACAAATGCATATCAGAACTTCTCCAGGGCCCAAAAACTCCCTCAGACCCCAAAGGGTTAAGTATATTGACATGAGAAGTTTTTTGATATAATTGAATAATTACTCAGCATATCATGTAATACATCTGAATATATATATATATATATATATATATATATATATATAATTTTGAATTGTAGATTGTGACAAAAAATATAATTGACAGTTCACTGAATGCAGTTACTAATATCAAAATCCAAAAGACCTTAAAAATATCTAAAATAACCTTCAGTTTAGAACAAAATTTTTAATTGTAATAAAAAAAATAAAATAAAAAAAAACTTGCAATTCACCTTGCAAAACCTTGCACCTTGAATGTTTTAAATTCTTTTTAAAATTCTTTTTACATTAATTTCTCCTCTTTTTTTAACGTGAGGACAACTGATCCACCCGAATGTACTATCTCAGCTGCACTGTAAGATCTACTGTATTAACACATAAATATTAAAGTGTCTCGTGCTCTCTGCTCTGCGCTGGGTCTCTAGAGTTGCGTAGGACTCTGTTGTAAGAATTTCAGACACCACAGGGACAAATCAGCTTTAACACTCCACCAAAGTCAAGCGAAGCACTGACCCAAACACACACTCATACACCATCAAGCACTCTCTGTGTCTTACACACACATGCTTACAAATTATGCAGGAGCACCATGAGATATAGAGACAGCGAGAGCTGTGAAAGAAGTGTGAGGGGTCCTCTAAAACATGCTCTGAGGGACTCTAGCCTGTCTGCTGCAGGTACCATTAAGAATCAGAGAGAGGAAAACAATCTGAGGGAGAGGAAACGAGACATGGAGGGAAATCAAAGCCATTCAAGGTGGGCGCATGTGGGAATGTCATTTTCACTATTACCTGAGACTATGGAAATGGAAAATTCTTCTGTTGAAACGGTTAAGTAATACATTTACAATACAACTGAATAACTGTACTAATAAAAGAACATTTATTGTTTTGATTATTTTGTTTAATATAGTATAAATATGTAATTTTTGATGTTCTATTTATTATAATTATTTAAAAAAAACACACGCATTATCTTTATATATGTAATTAAAAATTATAAAAAATACAAAATTTACATTCAAAATTCAATAAAATTATATATATATATATATATATATATATATATATATATATATATATATATATATATATATATATATAAAAACACATGATGCTTTCTTCCCCTAACGACATCACCGGTATATATATATATATATATATATATATGCGCAAATAATTCATTATTACAGAACTTAGGTTGCTTACAGAAACTACAAGGCAAAGAATAATATTTTGTCCTTACAGAATATTTGGGTCTCACTTATTTCAAGATAAAAATAAAAGTGAAAAAAGGAATGTCCTCTTCAAAAATGCAGCAATTAGCAGCTCTTTGTAAAAGCAAGACTAACAAGTAAACAAATAGCGTTTGAGTGACGGTGGACACGGATCTTTTCTATTTTTTCCCCTTCTGTGGATGTTCTTTCCTTTGTTTGTGTGTTGTTCATAGATAGAGAGCTTGGAGAAACATATCGTGGTGTAAACAGTCCCCTTTCTCTCCTCTTCATCTCGTGAGAGGTGAGAATCCTGTTTCAGCAGTCTCAGCGTACGGGCGTCAGAAGCGCCATCGCCGATTAATTACGATCTCCGTGCCAGACATGTGTTAGAGTGGAGAGAGAAAAATAATTACCTCCACACACGCTTCTCACCGGATACAAAGACAAAGATACAGTTTCTCCTCAGTGGAGGAAAATCACTAACGTTTTATTGCAGTGAAAAGGCCTCTGAACTGCAGAAATTACAATCAAAATACAGAGTGTGATATTATGCAAAGCTGTTAAAACGTTTTTATGTTGTGATTTAAGGAGATGGCCATGCTCATCACACAAGCAAATGCAGATTTTTGTAACTTGTTTAGAAATTCATTCGGTAACACTTTATAATAGGGACCAATTCTCACTATTAACGAATTGCTTAGTAGCATGCCTATTATTAAAATATTGTCTATTAACTATCAATAAGCAGCAAATTAGGAGTTTATTGAGGCGAATGTCTAATAATAGTGAGAATTGGACCTTAAAATAAAGTAAGGTCTATTTAAGAAACTTAAATAAACTGGTGCACTGAACTTAATTTATGTATAAATTGATTTATAAATAATTTTTACAATTCAACCTCCTCATGTCTGATGTATAAGTCCCAGTGTATTTACATTTTTTATGTTAAAACACTTTCTCCTGTCTCTATTTCATTATTATTTATTTCATTTTATTTTAAATTAAGTAAGCCATTTAAAGCTTGACTAGTTTGGCTCAACAAAAGTTGTACGGACAGCTCACATACATCTGCAAGATGTCTTAAAGACATCTTAAAGACATCTAATAAATGTCTATTTGACATCTAATAGGAAACATCCTATAGAAGTATTGCAGATGAGCAAACACTCAAAAACAAATCTTGCAGTTATAAATGCAGATGTCAAAAAGATGTCTCTGAGATGTACGTGTGCTATCAGGGGGAAGATGGGAAAGTCAAACTGTCAGAATTTAAGAAATATAAAACATAGAATTCAAAACTGGGCTAAAAATGCAGCACAGCAAATAATAAACACTAAACCAGGGTGGTCAAGGTTTGGCTCATTTATTTTTATTATAATAGTAAGTTATTAAATAGTAACATGGAAACCTTAAAATTAAGTGTTACAAAAAACCTCATAAATTTGACTTAATATAACTGACAGCTCTTGTTTGAAATGTGCAGATTTCACAGTATTCAGTAGCACATTTATTTTTTGGAGCTGCATTTGGTAACATTAGTGGCGCGAAAATTGCACTTTACTTTGAAAGGCTGATATTACAGTGAAGGTATAATTTAAAATTCTGAATCGCTAACTTGACATGGCAAAATAAGTAAGTAGCAAGCTATTCTTTTTGCAGATACATTTCGCAACATTAGTGGTCCAGAAATGATGCTTTACTTTGAAAGGTCGACATTACAGTGAAAATATAACTTTAAAATCTCTGAATTGCTAACGCGACGTGGTAAACCCTAAATTGCTGATGAGCTCATGAAGCTAATCCTCTCAAGAACAGATCAATTTTCCCAGACTTTGTGATGTTGTGAAAGACATGAATTGAAACCGGAGATCTGCCATTAGCGGTTTCCAGCAGTTCGACAGCCGTCCCAGAGAGATGAAGGAACCTCGGTGTGGAATCTGACATCAGTTTGTGTGGGACAGGGTGATGTCAGTGTGACACACAGCTGAGCTCACACCAGGGTGAAAGAGAGGCTTTCCTTGTGTCCTTAGTGACGTGTGTTAGAAAAGCTGCAAAGGGAGCGATTCTTTAATACGTGTGGTCTGCCCTTCTGATCTAATGTCTGTTCTTCTGTTTGATGCACATGTGTCATAGCACCAGCATGGGCCTGCGCCGGTCACAGCAGGGCTTTAGGACTATGGCTCGCTCGCGTGTGCGTGTGTGTAAAGGTTACAGCGCAAGTCCTCTCTTTCTCTCAGCCACACGGCCCTGTACGGCACGGAGAGTGTCGCTAAATGTCAGCTCGTCCATATGGCCCCCTGGCCGGCAGATGCCACTTCATAAACCGACCAATCACGTTGTGGCACGGGCAGGGTCTCCTGGGCCTCCGTCGTCACGGTAGCAAGCCAGTTACACCCACACACACATGCCACCCGCAGCAAGCCCTCACTACAGGGCCGAGCGCTGGACACCTGCTCAGGAAAGAAAGAGAGAGAGGGAGGTTCAGAGCACATCTGCTCCTGTGGGCACCTCAGACCTGCAGCCTGCAGTCCTGTACAGCTCTGATTAATGAGGCAGAGCGAAGGTGAGGGGCCCCAAACAACAGGAGCACCACGACTGCACCGCAGCACACACATGCACACACTCACTGCACCGGCTGCGGGATTTATTCAAACAGAACGTGAATATTGTGCTATTACACTGCTTTCAAGAAAATATAAGAATATATATATATATATATATATATATATATTTTTTTTTTTTTTTATTTTTTTTTTTATATATATATATATACCGGTTTAGTCATTTTACATTCATATTTATTATATAATTCATTCATATTTATTATTTAATTAAAGTAATACAATTAAAAATTAAAAGATAAAATAAAATTGTGAAAAAATACCTTTGAATAGTTCGGAAACTTAAATAACACCATATATCACCATATATCTAACTATCTATTTATCTACTGTATCTAGAAAATAAGTATTGTGAATATTTCACGAAAATATAGTAATAATTTTTTCGCATACTGGTTTAGTGGTTTTAAAGCACAATAATTTACAAAATAATGATTTCAGCAATGTAAACAGTATATACACTATTTACAGGACTCGTTTTTTTCAACTGCTTACACACATTTGACTTTTTTTAGTACTTTACACTCAAATTCGAGAACTGCACACACAAAATGTAAAATGCCTCACATCTCTTGCAAAATGAAGCACAGCATTCAAACTATCAGAAACACATCTCAGAAGCAAACAATTGCGAACACCTTTGCCATAATATTAATTCCTGTTAGATTTGTGTGTGTTACATAGAGAATTGTGTGTTTTGTTTAGCAAAAAAGTGTTTTTATGAAATTAAATAACTGAGTCAAAATGCGGAGAATTAGTGTATGTTTTTTGCAGATTTTGTGTGTGGTTCTTGTGTTTGAGTGTCAGGTTTCAGAAATTGTGTGACAGATAAAGATTTTGTGTGCAAGAGTTGAAAAATAAAATCAACATAAAATTAAAATGAACAATTAAAAAACTAAATCATTATAAAAAGGTTTTTGGTTTTATTCAGTTATTTGATATTATTTCAAAGAAAAAAGTTTGCCCCTGTAATTTCTTATTTAAAATAATCCAAATCATGTTTCATCAAGCCCTCTTATATTTCAAACCTCCTGTCCAACCACCTGTCATATCTGGATCCAAGTTCTGCTCTTCTTTTTTCATGATATCCTTTTCACTTGGAAATATGTCATATTAAAGAAGTAACATGAGTTTAAAATGTTTTTTTTTTTTGTTGACTTGAAACATAACTACAGTAATTTTGAAAATTACATAATTAGAGAATTTATAGTTACATAAATGTGTTTTGTTTAACTAATTGTGTGTGTGTGTGTGTGTGTGTGTGTGTGTGTGTGTGTGTGTGTGTGTGTGTGTGTGTGTGTGTGTGCGTGTGTGTGTGTGTGTGTGTATCTTCATGTCAGGGGAAGTGACCTTGCATTAACCCTTTAGCAAGGGGTCACAGGTCAGCCGGGGAGAGTGAAGAACACTTCCACCTCCAGGCTGTGCAGGGGAACGTTTAGAGCGCACGGCAGTGTTATGTTAAAATGGATGTGTGGGAAGAGGTCAGCTGGTCAAAACTATCAGAACAAGCCGTCCAGGCAATAAAAACCTAAAAAATAAAATCACCTCCCTTTCCTGTATTATAACAGCCTCAGATTTCACATAATATCCATTATCTCTCTTTTTAAACAACCCAGCCATTCATCAATGCCAGTTTCAGTTTATCCACAATAAAAATGTATGAATATATATAGAAAAACAGGTTGTGGGTTGTGGTGTTTTCGCTGACGCACACAAGAACACACTTCAGCGAACATGTCAGAACAACAGTCTGGAGTTATGATGGTTTTATTTTTTTCAGATTGTGCAGTTTCTGAATGCAGGTCAGTTTGATATTTTTGAAATGATCACTTTTACTTCAATATAATCAAATATACAGCAACTTTTCATGCATCCACTATCCATAAAAAATGTTTTGTCAATAGTTTTCAGTAATTATTTAATTTTTTTTTAATTTTTTTTTATTAAAAACAACATTTAAATTAAGGACAATACAAGTCAGTATAAGCACATGTAATATACATGTAATATTTCAAATGTTAATTTGATATATTGACCTGTTAAAAGATATGGACATGTAAAATATACTATACAATTAAAATATAATATTCCTTCTTTGCATTTCATATGAATATTGATTATACATACTGTATACCTGTAACATTTACATAACTATAATTTTAATAAAACTGAATCAAATATGTTTTCATTACCTGGACTGCATGCTGTTTTTCTGACCAGAAACAAATGCACACAAATCAAGCAAGCAAACAAGAAAGAGAATAAAAAACAAAATTGATCAGAAGTATCTCATTCAGGGTGTTAATAAGACATGCTTGATTGCATCTATCGCACTCTTCATTACGTAAGACTTTTGAGATACTTCAACCACGTTTTACCATCTTTCTAACTGAGCACAAGAGAGACACGATGTCCCCAGAGGCCCCTGCCTCCAGGGCCCCCGCCCTAAACACAGGATTTTATATGTAAATGAATACCTTTTTCTAAAAAAGCTCCACTTTGAGAGTAAAAGATTGTTCTCTTTTGATCCACTATAGATTAGTCATTCTAATTGCCTGCCAGGGTATCAGATATTTGCCCATATCACAGGAGACTCTGTGTGCTGGGGCAAATCCACAGCAGTGGGACATGAAAACACGGTCCTCCATGACAAATCCAAGGACAATAAAGTGAGAGTTATTAGAAAGACAAAAGATCTGAAGAAGTTCCAAAGTTTCTATGACTCGAAGAATATTCCCCAGTCTCTGAATTTGCCCGAGCCCCCCTTTAAGACTAAAGAAAAACTTCTAACTAATTAAAGTTTAATGGAACAGTTTTTGATCACAAATTAAGTTGTGTATGGAAAAAGCTTTTTTAGTTAACAGCACATATCAACTGAGACGTTGACAAACTTTAAACCAGAACATACAGACAATGCATATTTTTGGGCATATATAGCACTCATAAATATGTTTTTTTTTTTTTTTTTTTATAAAACTACGATAAAAAAAATTATATAAAATGTATGTTTTAAATTATATATATATAAAATTCAGATTAGCAATGGAATATCACAGTATTTACTTTTTTATGATCAAAAAGCATGCTATGGTATCCATGCTTTGCTTTCAATGGGGGTCCAACAGCGTTCATACCTTTGTGACAGCTTCTGCTGCATGATCAGGATTTCAATAATACATCCAAACACTGCAGCAGGTAAGAGATAGCCGTGCTGACAAAAAGATGATTACTTTGTGGTTTGGAAAAGACCCATGCAGGCCTAGAAAATATTTTGGAAAATTAAAAGCAAATAATTTTGTCACTCAAAAGGTAACATTAAGATGATATTAATTGTAATAAATTGCCCTTAGCAGCTGCTGCTGAAACATGTATTTCTGTAAGGCCCGTTTCGATTTCATATTTCACCCGCATCGCTGAAATCACAACCAGATGTTGTCATCGGCTCCCCTTCCTGTTTCCTCTGCCCAATTCCCACCAAGCGCTGGAACGTGACACTTTCCCTGGAAAATACAATAAAATAGAAAAGTAATGTACGGCTATTTCCTTTCATAAATTCTTTGGCTCTCTTGCCATGCTAGTACAAGTCTCATGTACATATATTATAATGGAAAGCAAAGCAGTGGATGGCTGTAAATCGGAGGCTGACAGCTACCACTGGGCTTTCACGGTGTACCTGGGCGGCAGTGATTTATGAGGGGCCGTCGTGCTCCTGTGTGTAATTCCTCCTCCCAGCCTGTCGGCGGACCACATCACTCTGCCAAGATAGATGTGGGCTTTACGTCAGTTGCGTTTGCCTCGGATCCATCAATCCTTCTCATAAATGGATGGATTACCTGTTGACAAACCCATCAGCCTTCGATCACAGTTGGAAAGGAAAAAATTGGGAGGGATTTTAAATCTCCTTAATTGTTAGAATGAGGTTAGAAACTGACCCAGTTTGCGCTTGACGTACCTCAGCTAATTTTGACTAAAATATATTATCAGCTAAGTGCCGCCTCAGTGGCCGGCAGTAAATTTTTATGTATTTTCCCGTCTTTTCCATTCGCTAAGCAATGAAAGCACATCATTTAGCAGCGTTAAACATCGTTCAATGGCTTTTTGGATTGTAATTTCATATAAAGTTCAGTTGTTCCTCAAGGGTTGGACTCAAGCAGGCATTACAGCATTTGACCCCTCATAAATGCACACCTCTTCAAACAGCGCTGCGGACCATGACATCATTTCCCTGTGTGGAGATCAGAGATGTATGAGGCAGGATTGCTCCCCAGTGTCGAGTGGGCTCTGCTCTTTTTGCGCTCTGAGCTAATTGTGTCTCTTGTCTGTGAAGTTGCTTGCGGTTTCAAAGCTCCCTCGCAGATCACACACAACCCACAAGAGGCAGAGGACAGCGAGCATGCTGGGAGGTCGGCTGGGTGTTTGATGTCAAGGTGTTAAAAAGCTCACAGGTATGAAGAATGGCAAAGAACGTTGGATTTAGCATTTTGAAGTAATTTTACTAATCAAAACAACATTTGAACAGAATTAATTAATTTTTCAATGGTGCTGATGCTCTGTTGGAAGACCTGTTTAACTTTTCAAAGTGACATAAATGCTGCAACTGATCTTTACTACATAACCTGTGCACAAACCACCTATACTTCGACTATATTTCACTATATTTTGAAAAAAGAAAATACAATTTGATTCATCATCCTTATGCCATCGCCAGCAGACTAATGTGGCATTCATAATTAATATACTACTAAAAATAACCTAATTGCATAATGAATGAACTAAATAGATAAATAGTAGGAAAAACTAATTTAATGTAAGTATGAGACATATAAAATACATTATTTAGTTGTAGAGAATAAAAATACAATTAAGAAATCAAATAAAAAAATACATAAGATATAAAAAAATTGCATAAGATATACAGTATATAAAATATATATAAAAAATGCAATGTAATAGAGGGACATAAGAGGACAAAATATAATAATAATAATTTAATAGAAAATAAAATTAGATTTTTTTTTTAAGAAATGTAAACAATTTTTTTTTAAATATTAAACAATTACAAATTGAAAGAGATATTTAAAAAGGTAAAATAATAATTAATTGTATAGGGAAATATTAAAATAATATATAAGAATATAAAGTCAATCAATTTAGTTTCATCACTAAATTGAGCCGGGCATTTCCAGTGTAGACTGTTTCATTGATTATAACAAATGAGTTGCAATGGTTTTAGGGGCCAGTGCAGGGTTAATTTTTGCAAACCAAAATGGGATTTTCAGTAGTCAAAAGATGCTCCAGCAACAAATCCCAGCACCCTCTCTGTGAAAAAGGGGGCCTGGGTGAGAAACATGAATAAAAAAGTGCCGTAAGCAGGTCCAGGTTTAGCTGAACACCCATACGACCACCTGCAGTCCTAAATTGGGCAATTAGAACAGCAGAGTGTTTTCTTAGTGGGTAATGCTTGGTAATGAGTTCAACAGTGCAAATCCGTAGAGAGCCCACCCCTCCGCCTTACTCCCCAACCCCAAAACAAGAGAAAACACACAACTCTCTACACCTCTCTATCAATCACCCCGTCCTGTCACTGTCTAATCTCTCCTGCTCCCCGGCTCCATCATCCCTCTCTCTTTCTACATTCCTTCGTTTCATTGACCGGATCCCTAAAGCTGAAAGCAGGTTCGGTAAATCCCCCCCTCCCTCCACCTCTTCTAATTAAGATTTCTCTCACCCCTCTAACATGTTTTTTTTTTCCTTCTTCTGCTTTTCTCCCCATCTCCCTTACCAACCCCAGGCCCTCAACACAAGCTGAAAACTTCTGTGGCTGACAAGAAATCAATGGCGTCTGGGCGTGGGGGCTCAGGTATCGGATTTCAGGTGGGCCCAGAGGTGCCCGAGCCCCCGCAACACTGTCCACGGCCGTTAGCCTCCCGCGCCAGAGACGCAGAGTCTTTGGCTGCCGGATAAAAATGTCAAGCGCTAATAGGCTCCATTGTGATTAGCTGAGATAGAGTTTGCAAATCCTCAGCAGAAAATGTGTTAGAAACAATCTTTACAAGGTCTTACGGCCCCCCAACCACCACCAGCACCTCCATCTCTCCATCCTTGCTCTTCTGAGATTCCGCTAAGCCTCTCGGCACCAGGATGATTGTGGTTAATAAATAAATAAACGATGGACGGGAAAAAAGAATCAATTAAATGAGCGAGCAAGAGTGACAAGAGATGTCCGAAAGATGCAGGAATATGCATGAAGAGAGAAGGATGCCCGTTACCTGAGGATGCACCCATCTGCATCTCTCTCTGGCCTCTGCCTGACTGCGGGCGAAGAGAGCGAGATATACACTCTTATTCTTCAGCTTCTCTTTCATCTGTTCCACTGCCTACCTCCACTTCAGCTGCCCGACCATCAGAAATAATACAATCGGCTTTTCATGAACATCTGTTCCAGCGCCCTTGAATCATCATAGACATGACATATTTGGCTAAAATTATACCCTAGTGCTTGTTTTATTGATTCATATCTGTGTATGCTGAAGTGAGACATCCTTCAATTTTTTCAGAAAAGTGTTTATAATTATCTATCTAGTAGTTCATTAGCTAAGTGATTTGATTAATAAAGGTCAGCCACATCCTGTAAAACCATTATAAATGTTGGCGCTATATTCAGCTTTTTTATATAAATATATTTAGGGCCGTACTATTTAATATCCATGAATTGATTAATGAATCAGTGGTGCATTCAAATAGTATTAGAAACCCTAATTACAGTTTCATGGGATAAACAAAATCTGCAACAAGTATAATTGCCTGCTAATTATTTATATCATAATAGCACGGAGTGAGCCCCTTGATCATGCAGTTATTAGTTTAATGTAAAGGTAATAAAGAGGCCGGGTATTAAATTGAGCTAAGTTATTAAACAGCTGGCCCTTGTGTACACAACTGTCACTTAAAATTATTTGTGCTTTCTTAAATGCTTCCCACTACCCCTCAAAAGCCCAGAAGTCCTCTCTGTTCCTGCCCGGCCCAGATCAGCCCACAGTGGACAGTGTGCAGTCATCTTATTAGAGTGGATGGGATGATTTGGAAACATGTTAACGGTCGTGCAGCTGGGATTGACGGGAACATCACAGTGTTTATGTCAGTACTGTCGAGGGTGGGGAACGCAGACGGCGGCGTGTGTGAAGTTGACTGTACAGCAGGGAACGAGAGAGCTTCAGAAGGCTTGAGAAGCTCATTAAAGCAGAGTAGCACTGGATCCCGATTCTACAGTTTTCGGTTAATGCAAACACCACGGCCGGACAACAAGACCACTGCCGTAACATCCACACACTGCATCACCGGAGTAAAAATATAAAGTCTACTAAATGTGTTTACTTATAATAATTGAGTTAAAATGTATTAGAAATCTAAATTGTATTCAAATTAGTATTAGAAAAATACACACCATATTGAACTAAATACAAGTAAAATAATAACATTATAAATAATAAAAAAAAGAATAATATTTTATTAGGGTTAAATGTACATGACATCTTGAGGTAAAATTACATTTGAATTAACCATTTTTATTTAATGCATATTTGTATCGCACAGGTTTTTTTATTTATTTATTTTTTACAAACTGACCTACAGAACATTAACCAGTTATCAAATAATTTTTAGTATTCTTTTTGCCAATTTACTTTGGTTTTTCATTGTCCACTGAGAATGAGCATACTCAGCATATACACACATCGTTTAGTCTGCACATTACTCAATAAGGTTTTTAAAAATATGAAGATTTTCCCTCACACTTTCTCATATAATAATAAGAAACAACCCGTGCCGTAGCTCCTCATCTGTATGTCTGTCATTCTCCGCAAAATCAAATCACTCCAACTTTTACTGCAAACTGCAAAATCAGGGCACTTCAATTAATGTCAGGAGCTGCGGCGAACCCTGAATAACATTTTCATCTTTACACTCACCTCTCGACCTCCGCCGGCATCCTTTTCGCAATCACCCATTTCCTTTAACGGCAGCCTGCAATCCTTCCCAAGCTGCTCTGCTTCTAATGAATTTCCTGTCATGTAGCCTCAAAAATGTCAACACTCAATCACACAGTAATTGAATCCTAAACCTGTCCAAATATCTTTTTTATATATAAGCTGCTGCCATTAGAACATTCTTTTGTTTGCAGCCTTAGAACTTTAAGCCATTCTTTATTGTTCATAGGTTTCGTAATGTATCCAACATCTGTGCGGGGAAGACGGGGGCCGTGAGTAAAGCGAAACCATGTAAAAGTTGTTGAACATCTAGAGCTCGTTTCTAAGAGGGGGGCATTTTGGACTTATCATATAGCACGGACAACTCCCAGAGCGATTGGCCTGTACAGAAAGGTCTGAGAGAGGGCAAGAAAGAGCTGAGCTTTTATAGATTCACACACGACATGCTACAAAAACGAAACATAGTCCAAATGATCACATCATCTGGAAATGTGAGGAGTCAATGTAGTGTCATACTAATTCTAAATAATGCTATCACAATGTATTCTAAACTGCTCTTTCTCTTTTTTTATGAAATTTCTAGTTCAAATAAATTATACAAATTATAAATGTATTTTATTATTATTATTATTGCATTATTATTTTTTTATTTTTTTGTGAAACTGAGATCAATCATAGGGAGTAGAATAAAAAAGTAAAACCAAGTAATGATTAATGAAATTGATATGAATGAAAGATGATAGAATTGACAATGAAATTGATCAATTTTAATAAAACATAAATAAATAAAACAGGTACAGTCAAATCAAAATGTATTAAAATAAATGGTAATAAAATATAACAAGAACTGTGTCAAAACAAATGAATCTTGATAATGTCAGATAACTTTGAGAAAGGTATGTAATGAATTAGGTTGAATAGCTGCAGCTGTTAAATTTAAATACACAATTAGATAACACCAATTTAGGTCAACCAATTACCAAGCAATTCTTAATTTTGTTCAGTCTGTGTTGTAAAACGGTCACATTAGCAATTAAAGCAAAACATGGTTAAAGTGTCTGAATAATTTCTGGTCCCACATTTTTATCAGTTTTACTGGTAGTCCACTGTATGAAGAATTTTGGGGTATAATATATCACAGTTTCTTTATTTTGCTTTCCTCACTTACATAAGTAAACTATAATGTCCTGCACCCACTAGTAAAAACATAACAAAAATGATGTGGTGTGCAAATAATTTTTGGTTTGACTGTATATACCTGAAAGGGTACTCAACAAGATACTCTCCTTTTTATCCAAGGCTGAATGAAATTCCATTTGAAACAATATTAATGTTAAGAACATAATTTTATAACTAAAACACGATGTACATTATCTTCGCAAAATACGTTTTAATAATTTTATTTTCCCTAATTGGCATGGTCCTCTACTTTACAAAGTGTGGTGGTTGTTTTCATCACCCGGGGGCTATTTCGCTGTATGGCTGCGCTCCCTCCCAGCTTCCCGGGAGACGTCTGAAGAATGGACCTGTTTTTGGACAGGCTCATAAAGGCCTATCCGGACCTCCTTTTTTATTTGGAGCGTGTGCGGCTGTCTGTGAAACCAGGCCTGGTCCTCGGTGAGCACTTAGCACCTGTAATGAACAGTTGTGAGTCCTCACCCAGCAAGCGTGACCCTGTAGCGGCTCTACTACAGCCCTGCGGCGGGACCCCCGTCTGTGGGTCACACGCTTTCTATTTTTCTTGGCCTCTGCTGTTCATATCAGCTCAAGCTTTCAAGGAGAATCAATCACAGGGGGTGCACACAAGCTATTCAATATGAACTAATTTGATTTGCCGTTATAAGGCAATAAATAACTGCCATAAAACAACACTCTAACATTCGCAGAGACAAAAAGTACATTGTACATCCTTAATTGACTTCAGATTTTTTTTTTTTCCTTTTCTTTTTTCTCCCCAGAACAATGCAGGCCATCTGCAGTCACTATTAACATTTCTCAACATTTTATTTCTGAACGAAACACGACCAACTTTGAGTTAAAGAGGGAGGCGAGAGTGAAAGATACAAAGAAAGAAAAGGGTCAAACAGAGACCAATGTGACAATGGAAGAAAAGGAAACCCCGTTGATTTCCAGTTTTATTAAATGTGGCACCACGATTGTGTTTTTGCCAAGCTTTGTCAGGTGTTTGGACAGCGGAGTAGATTAGGAAGGAGGAGATTTATTGTGCTGCTCTCCAGGGGTCAGGTCAGCATGTGTAATACGATGTAATCGCAGGTGTTAGGAGGACAGGGGCCTGGACAGTCTCTTTCTTTTTGAAGCATATTAAAGCACACAAGTTGGAAGAGAGTAACACTGACTGTTTTGTTACAGTAATGAAGGAAATTAATTATATGAGGGTCAATGGATTAATAAAGAGCTGTGAGGAAAGATTCTGAGGAAAATTTCTGATGTTAAACAGAGGTGCTCATGTCATTCATATATGTTTTAGGGACACCAAGAAATCTAAATTTGATTAGTCCATGTCTATCATCTGTATGATGAAGTGAATACTAATAAAAGTTGTCCAAACATGCTTTTAGCACACATATACATATATACAGTATATAATTGTATTATTTTATTAACATTGTTTTATATATTTTTGAAAAAAAGTTTCTCATATGCTTCATTTATTTGATCAAAACAGAAATATTGTGCAGTATTACTACAATTAGAAATAATGGTTTTCTATATTTTATTTATTATTTTCTATTTAACATTTTACTCCAGTAACAGTCGTTTAGTCCTCAGTGTCACATGATTCTTTGGAAATCATTTTAATATGGTGATTTGCTGCTCAAGAAACATTTCTCATTGTTATCAATGTCAAAAACAGTGGTGATGCTTAATATTTTTGTGTAAACTGTAACATTTTTAGGACTCTTTGATGACTAGAAAGTTCGAAAGAACAGCATTTGAAAATACATTTTATGTAACTTTTTTTACTGTAATTTTTTATAAATTGAATGCATCCTTGCTGAAAAATATATATAAAACATATATTATCGTAAGTGGACTTAACTACTATGTAATAACATTTTAATTAATAATTTAGTATAATGCACTTATTGTGTACATGTTTTCACAATTTAATTTTTAATTAAATTTTTTGTGTTCCTGCATGTAATGTCATCTGTAATTTATTTCTGTAATTATATTTATAATTATGCTGTTGACCCATTCCTTACACCTTAAACCTACCCCACTAAACCTGTATCCCACCTCAAAAGTGTTTTGCAATACAATATGAGCACATTGTTCTTGTATTTTGATGTAGTAGTTAAGGCCACAAAAATGGATAAATAAAGAAATTGAGAAGTATGTTCTGAAATAAAAAGTGGGACAACTAGGCCTCACCTCTAAATTCTATAGCAATAAATATATTTTATGTTTAAGCATGTGTCTTCAGTACCCAGTGCAATAACAACAGATAAAGAAGAATAACAACTTCAGAGATGTTTCCTCCATGCCCTTGGAGAACGGTCAAGACACTGATGCACTGGAAAAATGTATCAAACCTGAGTGTTTCTAAATCCTTTAAGATCCCTGCCGTGTTATACTGCAGTGTGTGATCCTGATGAGAAATCCACTGTGTGGTTTTGGCTCGTTCAGGGAGAAGGGACACGACCGCGTCTCAGGCAGTCCTGATGAAACACTGAAGAGATTACTCCAAATAACACGGGGAGCATCGCTCATAGCCCAGACACTGATGATCATTAAATGGAGATCAAACACTGCCTCTATCCTCCCTGCCTGCTTGTCTTCCCCTTCTTGCTGGTCAAAGGGGACAGGTAATGCATGTGGCCACGCTTCATTTAGGGCTAAAGCATTTTACAGGTCCGTCCCAGACCCCTGAGGTCTTCAGCGTACATTTGCAAACATGAATATAGATTGATTAGACCACTTAAAGCCATATTTTACTTAAACAGGAAATTGAATCTGAAATCATGAACATCACATCTACATTTTTCTTGTCGTCTGAACCAAATTGCATCTTTTGAAGGGAAGAATGATTCAGTGATTCATAGGTGAGTCAAATCCAAGTCAAAGTTGAGCACATTGGGGTTTTTTTTCGTACACACAATGGAAACATTCTTCAAGTGCAAGGCGCAGTTGTGGGACACTTTCCGCTGCCTGCAAGCTCATCTAAGCAGGGCATTGTTTTTGACACATCACAAACATCTTGGTGACATTATCCTACTTATG
The DNA here is from genome assembly GCF_003368295.1 of Carassius auratus. NCBI lineage: Eukaryota > Metazoa > Chordata > Actinopteri > Cypriniformes > Cyprinidae > Carassius > Carassius auratus. The sequence continues at coordinate 17,881,704 of NC_039256.1, forward strand.
TTTTCAATTACTGGCAATTGGTGGAAGCCTGGAAATCTGTCCAGGCCTCGTTCCATGGAGGTCAATGACAGAGCTGCAGAACAGGATTATTGTTTGCTGCTAACATCTGAACGCTTATGTGGTTTATGAGGTCGTCTTCTTCCGTGGGAAGAACAGATTTGGAGTATGATTCTTTTGAACCAGCTGCTGAATAAGCACCAAGAGGTGTCTCTTTCTGTCAAAGAAAGTAGTCTGTTAAAATTTTCTACACAGAATAAATACACACTGAAGGCATGCAGGTGTTTACTATAAATACATTTAGTGTAATGCAAGATTTGGTTCCCTAATGCCTTAAATACCAGTGGGAAACTCATAAAATTATTTTAGCCGACTTTAGCCGAGTTTGTTTTATGTCAATTAAACATTTATAGTGAAAGCAACTGGTTACTGATCATAATAAATTGTAATGGTTACAACACAGTTTAATTTGTAAGGATTGTGTGTATTGTTCGTTAAAATAGAAATACAGCTAGCCAGAGGAAGCTGTCTTTAAAAAATAAAAATAAATAAATAAAAAAAAATGATTGTTTATGTGAGTCTTTTGACCGAGAATTAAAAAGCTTCCTGACTTTGACTTTCACTCCATCCAAATTTTAATTTGCTACCAGGTTTAATATTATGTTGATGTTGTTAAATATTGCTGATTATGTGTTGTAAATTATGGATATTTTACCAGGACTCCACATCACCAGTGCAATGCTGTACCAGGTGAGCAAGCGAGCAAGTTTACAGTGACATAAAAGCCATACATATGGAGCTAGTTATGTAATGCAAAAGTCCAAATGGATTAGTTTACAAATCATGAACTATGGTAAAAGTGTTATGAGGTCATAATAATAGTCTTTATTAATCAATAATATACCCTGTAATTATTATTTGTTGCAAAAAAGAATTAAGGCTGCAGTCATAAACCTAGAGCTATCTGTATCTGCAATCTACAGTGACTTGTATTTAGGCTATAATTGCGCTTTTGGAGTTTTTCAAAAACAAGTTAGGAAATATATTCACATATTCGGACAGAGGAAAAAAAGTTACCGAACTGAACAAGAACGATCTCCTGACAACAATAGATTTAAATGAGTGGCTCCTCCTGCCATTTAATGCACTAATTCGCCATATACCATCGAACCCACCGCCATACTGAAAGCAGAAAATGCCCTCCCAGTGGAAGAATGTATTTCAGGTCAACTACATACATCGCCATCTGTTCTCCTCCATAACTCAAAACAGGAGTGATAGAAAGAGATGGGGGGAAAGCAAATGGTGGAGAAGAGAAAGGTATAAGATGGAGAGAGGAGTTGCTGTGTATTGGGAGTGCAGGGCAGGTGGTGGTGAGAGAGGAGCAGGCGAGAGAGGTCGGTGTGGAGTTGTAACACGGTAGGGGAATTCTCCGTCGTGACTCGGAGGAAGGCATTTATCATCCTCCAGTCCCTCTGCCTGCCTTTTGAGTGAAACCTAATTGACACAGAGGACGGTGAAAATCCCACAACATACTCCTGAGCATGTTGCCGAAACGGTTCAGGGATTGAGGCGGGGGACGTGCGCTGTGTAAAACCGTAGTAAAACAGAGCCGTTATGCAGTTAGTGATACAAAACACCTCTAGTCAAGGCCAGGATTTGCTTAAAGCAGATGCAAAGTAAAAGCACATGAGAAAGAGACAAAAGTCTCGTCAGAGATGCCAAGCAGCTAAGATGTAGATGAGGGTAGATGGTTGCAGTTAGGAAAGGAATCCAAAAAAAAAAAAAAAAATAGTCAAATCAAACAATTCTCACATATGAAGCAATCTACATATGCAAAAGCAAACAACAGCAGACATTCATTGCAGCTGAAATGGATATAATTAATGTTCTGCTATTTTTACATGAAGATCAATGAGTAATCCAGTGCACCTTTTATCAATAAATATTTTTAATGCAATTTTTGTTTAAAAAAACACATAAATTTAAGAAATTTGATTAAAACTGTTCACTCAGTGGGACTCATTCATGAAACATTTGTAAATATGGGAGTTATTTGTGCATAAAACGGACCTTACCGAAAACTGTCCTCCGGATTCACAAATGCTTCATAAACTTCCAATTTGATAGGTAAACATGAGTATATTAATGAATTTCAATAATTCGCAAATAGGACGCTCATTCACAATTAGCATAATCCCGCCTATGAATTATAGCTGCGCAAATTGCGTGTCCAGGAAAGCAGTGAAATATTCTGGTCTACTTTCTGGGGTTTGGCTCCCCGGTATATTGCATAGATGCAAATAAGAATAATAGGCCATATGCCAAACAATAAATATTCAATAATATGTGTCCATTAAAGTGTTTTTTTGCCCGATGAAAAATGTCAGGTGGTCTTCTGAAAACAGACAGCTGGTGGTGTTTGAAAACACTTTGGTGGCATAACGTTTTCCAGTTGAAATGCTTTAGTTGCTATGATGTGGAATATCCACTGCAGTAACATACTGTATTATTAAAAAAAAGTGAAGTGACATTCAGCCAAGTATGGTGACCCATACTCAGAATTTGTGCTCTGCATTTAACCCATCCGAAATGCACACACACAGAGCAGTGAACACACACACACACACTGTGAGCACACACCCGGAGCAGTGGGCAGCCATTTATGCTGCGGTGCCCGGGGAGCAGTTGGGGGTTCGATGCCTTGCTCAAGGGCACCTAAGTCGTGGTATTGAAGGTGGAGAGAGAGCTGTTCATGCACTACCCCCACCCACAATTCCGTCCTGCCCGAGACTCGAACTCACAACCCTTCGATTGGGAGTCCAACCCTCTAACCATTAGGCCACGACTTCCCCAATTAGTATTATTAGTATCTCATTTTGAAGAATATAGTCAGCAGCCTCACTTAGAAAGATGATAACTGCCATATATTCACATTTAGAATGGCTCGCACATTTTCATTGGCAAGTTTTCTGGATGACAGCCAGATTAACCAATCACGATCAAAGCAATAAGGTAAAACAACCAACAGGGAATTGTTTCTGCCCGGTAACGCAGCAAAATGTATTTCGATTCATTATTGCTAATGATGATAATATTTACCCCTTTGGAGTTTAAAATATGTTTCATGATCAAAATATTGTTTATAAAATACAAATAGTTATCTCAAAAAAATGTCAAAACTTAGAAATTATTTTGTATGCTGTTGAAGACATGAAGTTGATTCAACGTACAGATCTTGTAAAAAACTAAAATCAATGTTGATTTGTAAGTGTTTTTGTTAACATTTTTCAACCATTTAGCATTAAACATTATTTCAACGTTGTTACAGCATTGAAACAACAATTGTCATTATTTCAACCATATTTTAACGTTGAAGATCGGTCATGTGCAGGTTGCGAATGAATGGCGTCTGTAAAAAGCAAAAGCTGAATCCTGGACATTTTGGGCAAATTAGAAATCCCGGCCGGACACTTTTTTTTAGGTCCAAAATGAGGTCATGTCCAGAGAAAAGACGAAGTATGGTCACCCTACAATAGCACAACAATAAACGAAGCACAGCTCTCACAGAAGTCACTTTCAACCACAACTTATCACGCTTATAGGAATATCACAGCAAGTTGAATAGCATTTCTAACCAGCATGCACCTGGCAGTGATCAGTAATCACATAGTTTACTAATCTCAACCAAGCCCATTTTAAGGTCCATCTCATGTGCAATGACTGCCATGAGCACAGCAGGACAAACTCCACTCCGAGAGCCTGTTCTCGGATCAACGGCATTCTCAGGGTCACACGGAGCAGGAAAACCAGAGACTGAGAAGTTTACGGATGATTTGAGTGAAGAGACAAACAAAAGGACATAAAGAGAGAGCAAGAGAAAGGGAGAAAGATCATTAGAGCTTCTGGAAACAGTTCAAGTCATTCTCATGTATGAGAGCTGTCCAGAGGGACTGTTGTGTGGGCCTTGGCAACAGCGGTTCCCCCGGATCTGCAGGTGGGTTTTACTTCAGTCTCTATCAGTCTCCACGGGTAACACACTCAAAAACCATATTGTTTTCTCATCTTTTCGAGGGTGCGTTGCGGAAAAAGTTTCAAATTCGAAGGCCGCTTCATTCATGATTTATGTCACATTTGATGCTAGTTTAATATCAAATACAAATACGTCTTGCACTAGTACAGTGTAAAACCCTCTCCAGACGAAAAGGAAATGTGGAGCAGGGGTTGGTAGGGGTCACAGGTCTGGGGAATTGAGGGCCTGCGGCCTAGTTGACAGGGGAAAATATTTTGTAATCTCCAGGGTGCAGCTCGTTCAAATTCAGCACTGGTTTTGCTTTACTCCCAGGACAAGAATTTGGCTTCGATTTCAATAGCTTTTCCAGATGTTCATTTTGAAATATCTTTTTTTTTTTTTACTCTTTTTCCCCTTTTTTCCAATGCAGTCCATTTTGAATTTTTGAATACCACAATTAACATTCATAAATCACGTCAGGGACACTTCCCCTTCAATCACAGGGGAATATTATGGGAAGGTACGATAACTCACAGCAAAGTGAAGGCTTATGAAAAATCTTATGAAAAAGTGCCTTGATTTGGCCAAACAATACATTACAGATAAGAATTATTATTGATTGGTTAACTTGGAAAGACAAACCCATGTTAATCATCCGAAAACACTCCATCTGAACTCAAAACAAATACAAACCACAGAAACACCTCAACGTCAACATGAAAAAGTTGCTTTCTGATTAAAACTCATAAGGAAGGAAATTAAACAGTACATTGACATATATCTAACGCACTTTGTTGTCTCAACACAAGTGCTGTCATGCATGGATGGAGGCAGAGGTACAGGAGGGGAACATGAGACCTTGGGGAGAGCGGCACATGACCCTGAGATGACCCTGACATAACCGTGGTGAGTGAGATACAGAATGCAGAATCTCCGAACACACTTACAGGTCAGCTGCTAGCACAGCGTAAACAATCATTCAACCCCATGGCTTCTCTCTCTCGCTCTACCTCCCTGTGTTTTGCTCCATTTCTTTTTTGCTGCTGTCTTCTGGGGCTCTATGTTGTCAGCAACAGCAGTTTCTACCAGGTAATTGATGGGTGTTGAAAAATACCTTCTAATTTCACCCCATCAGCTCCTCCATGTTTCTGTTGACAATAACTCATATGCATGCTACATTCATACTCCCAACAATTAGACATCCTTCTTCTCCTTTCTTTCATTCTTTCTTTCGTTCTTCTTTTTTTATTCTACTTTTGTGAAAAAGACAACATTAGAAAAATAGACACAAAAAACAGCTGCTGAAACAAATCTGTTTATATTATTAAACATATGTGAACAAGTAAGTTAAACACTAATTGGCCTATATTTAGATTTTTAATACAATTATTTGTATAGTCATAAATGTCTTATTAACTATTAATTTGAAACCTTGCATGAAAATGTGATTGTATACATTAACAGTGTCATGACTGGTTTTAGGGTTTGTTTCATGTTCATGTTTTCATGTCTTTTACTTTGATATTTAGTCACGGTTCCTGTCTTTTAGTGTAATTACATTGTTCCTTACAGTATACATTCCTGCTGTTGGTTCATTTGTTTATTGTGTCATATTCTGATTGGTTGCCTTAGTCAAGTGTCTTGTTTCTAATTGGTCGATTTGTGTCATGTAACCCTTATGGTTTTATATAAATAGCTCTCATGTTGCCTTTGTCCATTGAGTATTGATGTTGTAACCTTCTCTTGTTGTGTCAAGTTTGTTCAAGTCTAGTCTGTTTGAGTCTAGTCTGTTCATGCCTAGTCTTTGTTAGTATTTTAGAATTGACTTTGTTAAATAAAAGCTGTATTTGTGTTCTTAGAACTTGCTGTATAGTGGACCATTTGCTACAAACAGAAGTTAATGAATTGGGTATTGTTAGATTCATGTTAGCAACATAAAAAAAAATTAACACGTTTTAGAAGCACTGATCATTTTCAATATTGTTTTAACATTAAGTGCTATCAAAATGACTTGGCTCTTTCTGTGTTCTGGACATTTAATGCAGTTGCTTTACTCAACTATCAAAAAAAAGGAAAAATGTAACTTTAAAATGTGGATTTTATACCGCAGATGTTTTGGTCTTCAAAGATGAGAAAAAGATGAGTTCATGTTGAAATCTGTTTTTTTGACCGCAGACTTCAACATATCGGCAACTTTGCGCACAGTTTTAAACCTTGCTGAGATATCTTTTGTGAAACTCTAGAGGAAACATCTGTGTGATTGTCAGGGTCTTTTTCTGAAAGGGAAATTTGGCCAAAAAATGATCCATTTACTGTCTATTTAATCTCATTGCTGTATCATAGAAACAATTAAATTAAATTAAATACTTTTTTTAAGTGTCATTTCTTTCAAGTGGGTAAATAATTATATTTTATTATTTATAAAGGTTAATATCTGTAATTTAATATGATAGTTTCTGACAAAACTCAAAGTACAACAGTAAAAATTGTAAAACTCAAATCTTTAGAACTAAATTACCTTCTTTAAAATAAGTTGTACAGAAAATAATTTAACTTCTTTTGTGGATGACAAAGGTGGATTTTTGCAGAAGTTGTTTACCACTGCAAACTTTCATATACCTTTTAAGGGTTTATAAACAAGCACAAACAGTGATGATGTTCCTGATGACATTTTTGATTTTCTCGATCATCTGTGAAGACCTTGACATAAAACTAAGGATCCTCCCGAATCCCTCGCATGGAGGATTGACAACAATCCTTTTCAGCCAAACTCACAACAGATTAAATAATGCATGACAGACGCTGTATTCATGCTCTCTCTCAGCTCTATCAGTCTGACCTGTCGGATTGTCTCAGGACACTTACCAGAGGCTGAAAGAGAGCCAAGGCTCTTTATGAAGTCAGTTTGGAGTGAATTACATGCAGAATGGCAAAGAGGTGATTATTTTTTAGCTGTTGGCCTTCGAGGTGAGCAGGGAGAACTTGCTGATAGCCAAACAACTTCATCTGCTTACATGATTATAATTGCTGCATGTGGGACCACGAACGATGATGCAGACTCCCCCTCCTCTGCAATGCCCTGGGTAATACACACCGCTGGCAAATGATTGGAGAGCGCGATAGCGAAATGTTATCATTAACGGCTCATGTTGCATGTAAAGACAGGAAATATTAAAATAAATAAAAAGTAGAATGCATAATCTACATAGAGATTTTAATCAAAACAATTAGCCTGGCCACTACAGGGACCTGTTTTGACCTTTGTGCATTAGAGCGATTAAAACCTCACCTGTGTGCTGAATCTGAACCGGTACGCCTGCAGATACAGGTCGAGGGAATAAAATACCACTATGGCTTTTGTGCAACAGTGATTGCTTTTGACAGAGAGACATGGCTAGCATATCAGAGCGGTGCACGCTTCGTTACATAGCTAATCTGTAAATGACCGCCATTTAAACTCAAGCGTTGTACTATGGCCGTTGTGTCAGTACTGCTGTCTGAAATTGTATTAGTGTGTGTTTTGCTCACAAGCTGTACATATGTACATCAGTTCTGTCTTTGTCAATATCACTGACACTTGACGCCCATCGGGACAAGACCACAGGGAAGAGATGATTCTTCTGCACAATCTGACTTTGCTGCAGCCTGAAATTGAACTGCTGGTTTCGTCTGGTCAGAGGAGAACTGGCCCCCCAACTGAGCCTGGTTTCTCCCAAGGTTTTTTCTCCATTCTGTCACAGATGGAGTTTTGGTTACTCGCCGCTGTCGGCTCTGGCTTGCTTGGTTGGGGACACTTAAATACCAGCATTTTTGTTGACTTGATTGCACAGATACTATTTAAACTGAACTGAGCTGGATGATGACATCTTTGAATTAAATTCAAACTAACTGCCTTTTTACTTTATTGACACATTATTGTCCTATTTGATGCTGTTCACTTGCTTTGTTACAATCTATATTGTTAAAAGTGCTATATAAATAAAGGTGACTTGACTTGGCTTGTGTATGTGTATGTGTAAGTGTGCATTCATTATAGGCCAGTTAAGCTTTATAACATTACACATCTGTTAAATCAGCAGCTATTTCATGGCAAAACTGGCTGTGAGATTAATTTAACTTTAACACTAAATAATAGTTAAGCCATACTTTTTCTATGCTGATTGATGATTGATTTGGGTTTAAAACTAGAGCAAAACAACTTATAAATACTAATACTTATAAATAATAAACTTTATCTGTTAATGCTTTTTGTTTTTATATGCTTATATTTTTCACTTTTTTCTGCCATTACACTTTTGGTTCTGAATTTAACTGTTAATAATTTAATGGAACAGTTCCAAACATATAAGCATCATTATTTGTTCCATGGAACACAAAAGGAGGATTTTGTAAAAATTGTGAATGGGATATATATATATATATATATATATATATATATATATATATATATATATATATATATATATATATATAGACTGACCTAAATTTGAGGTCTTTTCCTTACATTAAAGTATTATATGAATTTAGAAAGTCTTGAAAAAGTATTTTATTCTGTAAAAGTCTTAAGGACTAGTTTATGGTAATTTGCCTGTTGATTTTCATCAGTTTTAAGGCTTGAAAAAGCTTCGCTGTTATTATATGGAATATAACGATCCTTAATTTCTGCTTTGGTATTTAAGGGGAAAATAACAGCTTTCCTGTTAGGAACAACATTAGGGTGAGCAAATAATTGCAGAAAGTACTCCTTTAAATGACTAAATGCAATTTGAAAAGTTAAGTCCAAATCTAATCCTAAATCAGCAAATAAAGATAAAGAAATAGAAGTAGATAAATTGGGGGGTTGTGAAAAGTTCTATGGTTTTACTCCTAAACTGTGAACAGATATCAAAAAAGAGATTTTCAAACACACCATCAATCAATGTCTAGGAAAAAGTCATGATCCTTCTGGTGGGAAGAAATGAACCACCCAAAGGCACTAAGAAAACAGTTACACACTGAGAGTACTTCAACATACACAATTGTGCTTAAGAAAATCATTTCAGCACCAGTTCATTCAATTCTTTGTCATTAGATTAAATAGAAATGTGTGAAACACCAAGGGAGTTGTGGTAGCCTATATTGTTTAAAGGAATAGCTCACCCAAAAATGATTCTGTCATCATTTGTTCAACCCTCATGTTGTTCCAAACCCATATAACTTTCCTTCTTCTATGTAAGACCTATCTCTGAATTGTTATTTCTAAGGCTGTGGGTTCAACCTCAAGCACTGGTGACCCTAAAATTGTGCCTCTGTGTTTAATGACTAGTTGCTCCAGGACACAGTCCTCAACAAGGGAGATGAACTGACCTAATGGTAAAGGACTTGGATTACAGCCACAAAGACTGCAAGTTCAATCCCAAGTATGGTTGGCCCAGATATTGCTTTAGAAATAGTCATTTAACCATTGGTCGCTTCAGGGCAATGTCCCTTCAAAAAAAAAAAGTAAGAGCTGTTGTAACTTAATTGTTAAGGATCTAGGCTGACACCACAAAAGTTTCATTGTCAATCTCAGGTATGGATGACCTAGAAACTTCAAGTTATGAGGCTAAATTTAACATTTTCCTCCATCACTATTTTGAGCTGACATCATTATAGTCATCATTATAGTGCAGGTGAGTGTGTGTCCTGATACAATGGGTTACTGATTTGAGGATGGCATTTTAATCTCAGATTAAGATGATCCCAAAGCACTTAAACGGGTCACACATAAAATAAATCTAAACATAATACATAAAGTAATTAATAATAATAATAATAGAACATACAGTATATAAAGAACATTCTTCTCTCAAGAATCAATCTTCCCTCCTTCCAACAGAAGGCCAGTATAGGTTTTATCTACACATTAGTCAATAATGATCTCTTCTCAAAACCTGAATAATATTGTTAAAGGTTCACAGAACAATCAACGCTTAAATGTGCAGCTGAATCCATCAAGGTCGGACTGAAATGATATGAGACCTAGCTAAAAATAAACTTCAGCCACAGCACAACTATAATCATTTCTTGTGTTGTTTAGGAATAATAGTATCCTACTTGTCATTTCACTTTAAAAGAATGAGACACGAATATTAACGATTATTAACACGAATATTCACTGCTGACTCCTTAATGTGTTCATCATTCTGACATCAGACAGTTGTGGAATTATAAAATAAACCCAAAAACTAAACCTAAAGCTAAAACTAAACTGCTTGCACACAAAATTTTTACTAGTCACACAGTTTCTGAAACACTCAAAAACCAGAACCACACACCAAATCTGCAAAACCATATGTAATTATTGGCCTTTTCAATTTCATAAAACACTTTTTTCAAAACACAACACACAATACTGGATGCAACACACAAAAATCTAATACATTCTAATGAAAAAAAAAAAATTGAATAAATGAACAGGAATTAATATTATGAGGTGTTTGCAAATGTTAGTTTTTGAGATATGTTTGACATTTTAGAATGCAGTGCTTCATTTTGCAAGAGATGTGAGACATTTAGCATTTTGTGTGTGCAATTCTTGAATTTGTGTGTAAAGTTTTGGGGAAAAAAAGAAGTTTTTAAATGTGCAAGCAGTTGAAAAAAATTGTAATGACATATTGGCTGTTTATGAGTACTTCTACAGCACATGTTCTACATCCCTAATCTTACCCAATACCTAAACTTAACAACTACCTTGTAACTATTATGTAATAAGCAGCAAATGAATAGTTTACTGAGGGAAAAAGTCATAGTTAATGGTTTGTTAATAGCAAGAATTGGACCTGCTGATCAAGTGTGACCAATGAGGATCTCCATTTGCAAACATTTAGCTTTATGTTTTTTTTCTTTTTTCTTTTTTCTTCATTTGTCGCCTCCATAAGTGCTGTGAGTTTGGTTTTAGTGTTTATCAAGTATTTTTGTCTTTTCATAAATTGTTGTTTGTTTTTTAAAGTTGCACCAGAATGGCACCATAGAAGCAGTAATAAACAAGCCATTTTTACAGGTACAGTTTAACTTAATATATCCACTAGAAAAGCTATTGTCAGGACACTGATTCACTAAAAGCTTTTTCAAGATGGAAGGAGCGCGAGCATCCCATTCTCTCCTCCCTAATCACCATGTGGGCTTTGATTAGCTGTGGCAGAGGAATCATGGGTGGCATTTTCCAGCCCTGCTGGGTGTCTCAGTAAAATGATTTACCGCTCTTTCAGCTCCTTCCTTTTTCTTTTTTTCTTTTTCCTCCTCTCATTCCCAGTGGTTTTGATCTATTTTTTGCTGCTGCCTGCCAGTCGTTTATCACAGGAAGAATGGCTAGGAAAGTAATCTGGCATTAGCGACCAGTGACTAATACCTCAGGATTAAAACAGAGAGCCAAAGTTTGTTATTTGAATAAATCATGGCAACATGTCACCATTAAAAAAAAAAAAAAAAAAAAAAGATAATCTTGGTAACGCACACAGATGGAGGGCAGATGAGTACAGGATTACAGGAGTGTACAGGATACCGCATTGTAAAAGGTTTACGTTTAACCATAATAACTGGGTTTACAATGAATACACTGAGAGCCAAATTATACTAAAAGCCTCATATGAGATGGCACATAAAGGCCTATTCACACAAAATCCAAAAAGTATGCACAAAAACAATGCATTTCTTGAAATGTATTCAGACTGAAATATCAAGTTGTGATCATCTATTGTTTATTTGTATTTTTCTGATTACATTTTTAAAAGTTCAGCTGCAAAAACAAGTCATTCAAGTATTTAAAAAAAATGAAAATAATAATCTTGCATGAAATGCTGTAAATAATGCAAATACTTTATACTTTTATATGGTTCAGTGAAGTCTGTCTTTGTGTAAACAGAATATTGACTGAGCACAACATCCAGTCACCGTTTCTATAATCAGACATGAGGATATATGAGGATCTACAGTAATACTTTCCTCAATCTCAAACCTGCACAAAAACTCTCTGCCACAGGCCACTGGTCAAACTCCCATCCTGTATTATTCATGACACACACTCTGCTCTGAGAGTTTGCTGCCTGTGTGTGTGTGTGTGTGTGTGTGCATTTACCTTCCCCACAGCATCCAGTAAGTATTAACACAGACGAACCAGAGAAACAAAGGTGAATCAATGGAGCAACTGTACAGGGCACATTTGGACTGAAATGAAAGAGAAATAAAAAACAAAAGCATGTTCATCACTTATGATGGTTTTACCATGGTAGTTGCTTTACTTAGTTGAGGATGTAGTAATGTTGAATGTCCATATAAAATGTTATATAAACAAATGTAAGGTTTTTCAAAGTTTCATTCATCAAGAAATAATTTTACTATGCAATATAATGTTTTTCCAAGTAAAAAATGGATATGCAATGAAACACAATATAGGGACATAGATTGGATCATGAAAAGTGGTTTCCATATAAATTTTTCATGTATTTATTTATTTAATCAGGTTGATAAAGAAGGTTAGAGTAAAAAATATATATTGTGACGTCAACTAAAAAGGTTTTAATGAAAGATAACATTTTTGAAAACTGAAAATTAATCTGATTTCATGCTGACTTTAAGCTATTATTTTCTATATGCTGCAGTTTATTTTATTCAAAGTATAGACTTTCTTTCCCATAAACCACCACAACAAATACCACGTTTACTATGCAAGAACGCAACTCTAATTATCATCTTAACATCTTATATTATCCCAAACTCCTACTTTCTATGTTTGTTCACAATCATAGATTTTTCTCTTTGTGAAGTCTCATGCTTTCCCATGTGGTTAGTTGCTGCGCTAGTCCTGGAATGCTACACTGACATACTGTACACTTAGCCGTCTAGCCGAGCTTTACATTCACACTGTGCAAAGGAAACATTAGGGACCATTTAAAAAGCACTTTGAGGAGCAAATCCCTCTTGGCAACATAAAGTTCAATTAAGCAAACAACCTCTCTGCTCGTTAACCCTGCCCCACGCCTCACAATTGATCAATAAGGTCATAAAATGTGTGCTAAAAACTAGCATGTGGTGCAGCTCCTCTCTGGTACTTCCTGTATTGTTAGACTTAAAAATAACAAACTAAAGTGTGAAAGAGAGGAAGAAAGTGAAGCCCTGAACCTGTGAGATGATGATGATGATGGCACCTCTTTAGTCCTCCTGGTGCCTTTACTTTTAATGTGAGCATTAGTGCATGGTGTCTCTCTGGACCGCTGCACTTCTCTAGCTTAATTATTAAGAGTGCCGGCTAATGAACTGCAGGATTACTGAGGTGATAATCGCTGTCTTGGTAGGTGCATTAAGTCTTGTTCTATGTCATTGTGCTCTGAGGACAAGAAGAGAGAATGGCAAATGGAGGAGGGAGAAGAAAAGTGAAAGAAAAGCATATAAGAGAGACAAAGAAATAAAAGAAAAAGACTATCCTCTCTCTGCTGCATCTTCTGGGACACGACACCGTGCGGCTCACGCTCCCAGTGTGAAGGCTGTAACCTGTTAAAATGGGCGTCGAAATGAGCATGCGATGCTCACGCCGCACTCACAAAGCATGTGTTAGACAGGCCTAACTTGCTAAATTTGTCTGAATTTTAAGTTACTCAATATTAACTTCTTGTTTATAGAACTCTCAGACATATTCAGCACAGCAGCAACCATTTTATATTGCTTATCTGTAAAAAGGATAGTTATTTTTACAATTAAACAGACTTTTAAGACATTTTTTTAAGAACACTTGATTCTAAACAAACTTCTTGAAAACTGAATATCTGCCAAATGTTGTTGTAATGTTGGACAGATGTCTTACACAAGACCATACGCACTAAATGTAGGCATAACATCTTCCAGCTGTAAATGCATATATTGAAAACATGTTTTGTTGCAATATGTGGGTATCACAGGTAGCCCAAATGGACCTGGGTGTTGAGACCAGAAAAGTCAGAGCACTGCATACTTTGCTTGTATTAATTGCTCCTATCCAGCAAATACAGACCGAGCACAATATTTTACACATCTTCTGTTAACACCAGGTATTGTGCATGAGAGCACTTGAAAATACACGTATGTGACCCAGTTCTGTCCACATCCTTTCACATTTGCCTTTAATCTGTGTAGTGTGTGTGTGTCAGTGTAAAGGCCAGTGCTTGCCGTGTGTTTTACACACCGTGTGCCCTGTCAGAAAAAGGGGCCCCTCTGCGTGGGCTTGACATTTCAGCAGCCTGCCGTTGGCCCCTCCTGCGATCTTTGCACACACATGTGCTCGCAACTTCCCACAATGCCTCTCTTCATTCCCGCCCACCAGGGACGCGCTCTGGTCTCATTTACCCATGAACCCCAGCGTTCCTTCCCCCATCCCGCCACGTCTTGCCACGGACGATTGTATTTTTGATGTCCAGAGGGGCAGTGCTCCGATTTATCATCTTTTAATGTGACATCTCACATTTATCACTCGGGTGTTACAACACGCAACAGCCATCGAAAATGAGCTTCATTAGCTGGATATTGTGGCTGTAAGTACGCCGGCTAATTAAATTCAAACAGACTCCGCCGACCAGAGAGGCAATTATATTATATGCACACAACATGATGAAGTATTCCTTGCTCTGTTAAAGAGGCAGCGCAGCATGCAAATATTTGTGTGTCGCTGACCCCTCTAGCGGTCTGACAGAGCCGGCCCGGGCATCGCGCTCTGTTTGATTGTGTTAATTTGGCTTTTTGAATAATATATCAGGCCTATATCACAGTCTTCTTGTGCAATTAAGTACCGCTGGAGCCCTGACGATTACAGCCTGTGATGAGAACACCTTACTGTGCATTGATTTTTTTTTTAAGTCTCATTGTTTAATCTCCTCTTCAAGGCACTTTGGGGATGGTAAGTGGAATTATAGCTATTCACTTTGAGGTAATAAATCGTTAACCTGCTAAATCCCTGCCCGTTGTAAGGTCAGATTGATCCTAGGTCACATTCTGAAATCTATCTCGGTAATGTTAGCTACAATCAGATTTGTGCACTGTTCAGAACTAAACTGAGATTGTCTTTTAAATTTCAATTCAGTTTCTAAATTTGAACCGAATTTGAATTGTGCTGGCAAAGAGGATGCAAAATTGCAACTCATATTTGAATGTAAGAAAGTAAAAATTACAATAAATGGAAAGCCAAAAATAACATTCAAGTTTATCAAGGCCAAATTTAAAAAGTTAATTACAGACAGAGAGAACAATGAATAAAATGATAAAACGTCAGACAGACAGACAGACAGACAGACAGACAGATAGATAGATAGATAGATAGATAGATAGATAGATAGATAGATAGATAGATAGATAGATAGATAGATAGATAGATAGATAGATAGATAGATAGATAGATAGATAGATAGAATTCTTCAACTGTGAATACTGCATAACCCTTGTTTAAATAGTGTAAATGAAAGTGTGATGAGCTCATAAAGGACTGAAATGAATCCCTCACAGAATCAGCAGTCACATAAAAAAGTAGAGCAAAAAAGAGCTCCTCTCTGCTTTTTTTTTTCTCCTCGTACAGCAGTTTTGACAGGCGCTTAATGGCTTTTCCACAGCGAAGGGCCCCAGGAATGTGCAGGCTGGGCTCCGGGTAAAGGAGCGGCGCAGGACAGGGATGGCCACAGATGTCACGCCGAGGCCTTTCTGTCTCTTTTTCCACTCCATTGAGCTTGTTACAGCCGCTCTCCATACGCACTCTGCCTCCACATCCTCTTCCGAACACGGCCCTCTCCGCGTGAGGCGGGAGCATGGGAGGCCGCTGGAAATGGGTTGTGAAAAAGGGCTCCCAGGGGTCACGTGAAGAGTAAAGGGAGAGAAAGCGAGGAGAGAACGACCCAGCACACCTGCAGGACAACCAGGCGCTTCACTGTACTCAGGCCCATCCAGTGGATCGGTGGTTCTCTTTTCATGCCTTTTGCCCTTGCCCCCTTCCGGCCGCCCACCTGTCTCCCATCATACCCTCTGTATGTCTCTGCCAGGCACCCCCCAAAATCAATAGCACCTCTTGGGCACAGCCTCCCATTAAAGACATCTGTGCATAGGTGATGAGCAGATAAATCATTTTTGCAGAACAATTTTGATAAATGAGCTGTTCGCTTTGGAGTGCCTGTGCCTCTGCGCTCTTTTACCCCAGTGGTCCACGGTCTCTGTTTCCAACATGCTGCAGGCTTATTTTAAACCCATGTATACACACACACACACACACACACATGCCAAAAACACCTCCTGCCAACAGCAAAGGTAGAGGAAGTTGGAAAGAGCTTTAAATAAGGAAATGTTTTGAGGCAAGTGCTGCATTATTTGGCAAGTAATACTTCCAGTTAACATGAACAACCTAATTTAGACATAAAATTAACACATTGGGGAGACTGGGGCTAGTTGCCACACTAGGAAGTCAAAAGTCTTCACAACTGTGTGTTTTCTTCAAGAGAGATATGGTGGCTTTACCTGCTTATTACAATATTATCTTATTTTTTAATGGGTAAACAAGGAACATAATGAAATCACTTTGGGATCCATTACCCCTGTCAAATATATAGCAAATATAGATTTTAACCAAAAACCTTCAAAAAAAAAAAAAAAAAAAAAAAAAAAAAATATATATATATATATATATATATATATATATATATATATATATATATATATATATATATATATATATATATATATATATATATATATATATTCAGGTTGGAGTTTGTTTTATATGTTGCAATTACAATTTCTGCAATCCAAAACTTTTTGTTGAAAATATGCAGAACATATACATAAATAGACTTTGAAAAAAAATCTTTGGAGCATAAACAGTGATAATTCGCCAAGCTCCCCATGTAGAAAGAAATGTGTGAATTGTAATAAACAGTGTAATGATGTAATAACAAAAAATCAATGAAATATGAAATACAAAAATATTTAAATATTCTGTGTATGAATGCATTACAAATCCATATTATTTTGTCATAAAAGTATAATATTAGAGAAACTCATCTAATATTTCAAATGTTGTGAATGTTTTATTTAGTGTACATTTGTACCAGTCTCAGAAATGAACTTTTTCCTTAAAGGCCTGGAAATGATTTTCAGTGTTGTTTTATGCAGTTATGAGTGCAGATCTTTTCTAAAATTTACCGTAACACATAGTATGTCTCCACTTCTGTTAAATCAATTTTATTTTAATTATTTATGTTGCAATTACACCTGTATTTAACTACTGTAGACAATACATTTAATCTCAAATATAAAGAAATATTGCAAATATTTAATAACAAAATATTTCAGTCCTAGTTAAGCTATGACACTTTGCGGTGTGAAATATATGAGAAAGGCTGACAGTGATAACTCACCTTTAATTTGTCATTCATTTGACAACTCCACTGAGCATTAAATCACAGTCATAAGCATCTAAAAAGTGCAGTACACATTAATTATTTCAATCATATTCTCAAACCTTAAAAACAAGATATTAGCCAACAAAGCAAAATAAAAACATTAAGAAAATGCATTTTCCTTGAAAAATTATTTCTAAAAGTTTTTCATGCCTTTAGAGGAAGAATGCAGTGTAGTGATTTAATGAAGTTGATGGCACACTTATGCATTTTAAATTACTGTTTGTCTTCACCAGTTCAATTATCTGGCACAATATAACAATCATAAAATAAATTAGGCTTCGCACTTGAGGGAATTAATGAGGTCTCTTTGATGTAATAAAATCAAACAAATATCTAATTAACCATAACGATTACATTATGGTTTACCATTTTTATTAGTCATTGTTAATGGAATAAATCATTAAGTACTGCACTTAAAGTCGAGGAGCACTGTACCACAAATTAAACAAGATTTGTTTGTGATGTAAAAGAAGTGTTATATATTTGGTGTCTGTGTGGAAGGTTGATTTCATGTCCTGTAGTGTCTGATATGGTCAACATGCTGCTTATTTGTTCTGTGCATGGCACTACAAGGAAAAAATGCAGCTCAGGCTTCATTCAGTTATATTTAGAACATTCAGATTTATTTTAAAGCATTTCAAGCAATTTAGTTGGATTATAAAAAATAAATAATAATAAATAAATAAATAAAACAGGTCAGATTTTAAGAACCTATACCTATATCAGGTAGTCATAAGTCTCAATGTATATTAGCTGTTAAATTCAGAATAAATTAATCAAAATAAGATTTTCCTAAGAAAGACTGGGGCTAGTTGTCACTCTTATTCCTGAGAATTACTCCCAGGATATGCTTAGTTTTAAAAATCAATGTCCATATACTTGGCTGTGAAAAATTATTAATTTCCATCATTACTTGCAGGACACTAAATGCCTGGTTGGTTGGATTTCACATTTAAACGGTAAAACAATTCATGAAACAGCAAAGTAAAGAGTATAATTAAAGTTTATAGTACTTTAATTTGACAACTTGCCCAATCTTGTGATTTATTGAAAAAATAAATAAATAAAAATAAAATAATAATAATAATAATAATAATAATTTTATGAGCAAAGTCCAACCTTTCGCCCCTTCACTGTAGTTGACAGCATGTCTTAATCTATTCCAGTGTGATTTTATTAACTTATTTATCCAGCCATGTTACAAAATTATGATAGTTTGGAGGACATACATCACACAAACTGTGATGTTATGTTTGAAACCAAAACCATCAAAAACTGGACTTTTAATTCAAAACTTTATAGTCACTGAGATATAACACCGAGATAAAGCATGATGGGAACTTAAAATCCACTGCCCATTTTCAATTGATGCTACAAAAATTATTTAGGTTGTAAACGTTAATTTTACATATTAAAGGGGGGGGGGGTGAAATGCTCGTTTTCACTCAATATCCTGTTAATCTTGAGTACCTATAGAGTAGTACTGCATCCTTCATAAATCCAAAAAGTCTTTAGTTTTATTATATTCATAAGAGAAAGATAGTCAGTACCGATTTATCCCGGAAAAACACGAGCCGCTGGAGGCGTGATGTGTGGGCGGAGCTAAAGAATCACAAGCGCCAGTAGGCTTGAAAGCGTTTGGAAGCTGTGACATTACCTTGAGGAAAAAACCATCATCCAAAACAAACCATGGCTAACAGTCAGATTCAGCGTATATTTATGATCCAGAATCAGATCCAGAGGCTGAAACTGAACGAGAGCAGCATCAGCAACGACTCGCTCCGAGTGGGGCTCGAACCCGGGTCTCGGCATGGGAGGGGACGCACTAAACTCCATCCACTGGTCCCTTAATGCTGTTTTTTTTTTTTTTTGGTAATCTGTGCAGGGTTGTCTTGCCCTGGCAACCAAAAATACACTCCTTTTGTGACTTTTCGCGATGCTCTCGCTCTGATCAGTGAATGTCTGTTGTGCTCTCAGTGCTCTGCTATACGGGAGCATGCGCTCTTCAGGGAGACGTGCCCTCAGGACCCATATAAGGAAATTCCGCTCCATCTAACGTCACACAGAGCCATACTCGAAAAAAACTTTCCGAAACTTGTGACAAACCGGAAGGAGTATTTTTGGAACAGAAATACTCCTTCAAATGTACAACTTAATTTTTTAAACTTTGTCCATGTTTAGCATGGGAATCCAACTCTTTAACAGTGTAAAAAACTCAGTATGCATGAAATAGCATTTCACCCCAACCCCCCCCCCCCCCCCCTTAAAGTAGACTGGCCACAATTAAATTGAACAGAAGTAAATTCATTTTAATTAAGTAAATTTAGCAAGCATTTTTACAGTGTATATCCAGCAAATAGGTAATGAGCACATGACGGACTTCATCAGAGAAAGCAGAGTGGCCATAAAGAGCTCACATATCCGAGACACACACACACACACGGACCTACACACACACACACACATTATCATCATCATCACAAACACTCATTTACTTCTTTAAGGTACTTATCTTGCTACCTTGCTAAAATTTTCAACCCTAATTCAAAGGTAAACCAAAATCAAGGAAATGCCATTAAATTTTTCATAACTACTGTCAGATGTATAATTTATTCATTTATAAATGTACAAATGAGGATGGAATTACTTCTAATGTTCTCAATTAAAAAAAAAAAAACTCTGTCAAAAGCTCTCTAGCAAATCGGATAAATGTATTTTTATTGGTTCCCCCCACAGAACAGCGGTTTCGGCCCACTGTGTGCAGACGTCTGGCAGGTCTGTGACAGTAAGCATACTTGTATTGGAGTGCAGAGTGAGCAGTCTGTGTAAACGGCCTCCACCAGAGGCATGTGGTTTGTTGTCCTACACTATATGCTAATGGCATCATGATGTTATTTAGATCAATCAATCCTCCTGAGCCCGCTGCATGACTGGATCTGTGGTGCTAAGGTCAAGAGCGGCAGGGGGGAGTTGAATTTGCACAACATCGCTACAACGCTTAGCAGCCCCCAAGAGGAGCAGACTTTCTCAGTTTGACTCTCTCTTTATCTGTCTGTCTTTCTTGCTCTCTCTCCCTCTGTCTGTGTGTCTTTGCAAGACTGGCCTTTACCCCACTGTCTACCCGCATCAAATCAGAAGGCAATGTCAGCTCTCCCAGAGACCCTGCTGGGATCACAGTGACCACTGACACACTCGACCAGAGCAAGGCCTGATGGGAGCTCAGTGTCCAGATCACTTCACTGACTTACACCAGCCATTATGTCAGTGTGTCAATAAGTGGGGTCAAATGTAAATATAACTACGAATAAACATTTTAAGGGATATTTAACATATGCAATGGCCCACAAAATAACATGGCAGCTTTTTTTTGTTGTTTATACATGTATAAAAGGGTATTTTTATACATTTATAAACTAAAATTGTAACTATTATTATTGTTGTTGTTGGCTTTTATTAACTAACTTGTAAGTAACTAATTACCAAATAATTATATAATATTAATAATACAATACTAACTGTGTGTGTGTGTGTGTTTGTGTGTCTACATATATATATATATATATATATATATATATATATATATATATATATATATATATACACACACATACACAGACATATATACATACACACATGCATGTGTGTATAATAAATAAAACAAATTTGTGTGTGTGTGTGTGTGTGTGTGTTTGTTTGAGCTATTATGTAGCATTTTTAATACATTTTATTGTATACCTATTATACAGCTACTTTACAAATAAATAAAAAAGAGATTTGTGAGTGACACAACTCACATAAACTATCTAACCGGATGACAAAAAAAACATGAATTATTGTTTATAATATAAGTATAGATAAACTGCAAAATGAACTGAAATAATTGATTATAATATGTAAAAATAAGAAAGGAAACATTTTCAAGAAAAATTTTTTTACTAAGCTCTAGGTTTAACACTACCTGTTCTAGGTAAAATACTCTATTAGAATTTTAAAGAATAATTAACGACTTGGAGACTCATATTTATGGATGACTCTCCACATAAGAACGGATCTGCGCTATAGTATTACGATCAATATTCATTAGGTGTGAAGTGTACTCTAGTATCCTCTGCTAACATTAGCATAGTATGATAAATAATTTGTGTGGAAAAAACAACTTTTTTATTATTAACTTCAATTTGTCATATGCACTAAAAGCCTCCAGTTTCTCACAAAAGCCACACATAGGAATTGATTTCACGGTAGCTAATGGTGTTAGAATTACAGGCATTAATACACAACACGTAACATATGGACCTGGTCACTTAGACAGGTGTCAGCAATTTAGAACAGCTAGACCCTATTTTTCATGCTCTACGGGGCTGAAACCGGGACGGCGCGAAGAACGCTCCGCATTTTCTAATGAAAGCGTAATGAGTCGATGCGCGTACATCATGGACACACGTCGACAAGACGTCAGCCGTTCAGGCTCCATCTTCCACTCACAAATCATAAAGCATATCCAAACGCAAGCACACAAACATCCACACACTTACACACACACAAAACACACAAAAACTCCACCAGTCTCCCAGGAGGCCCATAGGAGTTCTCAGTACTATCCTATCTCCCCTGATGATTCAGTTCACCAGGTGTTGTCTGCAACAGGCAATTAGTAGAATAGGTGTACCTGTCAATCACGGGGGCTGGAAGATTAGCTGCTTGCCCGTAATTAGCGGGTTAGAGGCTTCTTGGCCCAAAGGATAAAGGCTTTGCCAATAATGGGCCCTAGGGTATTAATTACTGAAGGTCGAAGCTGCAGTAAAGGCCAGGATCTTAGCAGCAAAGCACGTAAGATGATTGTTTAAATTTCAAAAATAATACTGGTCTGACAGTTGTTAGTGTCCCAGGGGGTTGTGGGTACAAGGTAGCCGAGGTAATTAGTTTGAAGAGGAAAGGGCATGGTTGCAGGCGTGTTTGTGAAGAGCGAGAGAAGAGAAAGAGAGAGAGTGAATGAGATAGGGAGCAGTCAGAAAAATGAAATGAGACAACGGCGAGGGAAAGTGCTGGGATGAAATGAAAGTAGACGCGGTGCATTTTTCCACCCCTACTTTAAACTGGCTGCCCACCCCTGTGGTCTCACTTACCGGCTCTCT
Source organism: Carassius auratus (assembly GCF_003368295.1). Lineage (NCBI taxonomy): Eukaryota > Metazoa > Chordata > Actinopteri > Cypriniformes > Cyprinidae > Carassius > Carassius auratus. The sequence goes on from NC_039256.1 coordinate 17,904,272, forward strand.
CACAGGCGTCATAGGCATGGCTGCCGACGTACGGTGTGGCACGGGAGTGTGTGTGCACCTTATGTGTGTGTGTGGGGTGAGGGGGGGGGTGTAGGCAGACAGGCAGGCAGGGGGTAAGGGGTCTTATTAAAGTCCTAAAGATGGACTGACAGATGCTGAGAGGCGAGGAAAACAAAAGAAGCCACTCACCTCATGTCAGCGGCCGTGGAGCGGCAGATGCCAGCGAAAATAACCGCGGCGGAGGGGTTCAGCCAGAGTTCATTCAGAGGAGAGGTGATGAAGTGGACCTGCCACCAGCTTACTGGGCCCTGGAGGCCCCAGGGGCGGCCCTGTTTCTGCCTCCTCGTAACGGCATTAAAGCCACTGAGAACCACGGACACATTTCACGGGCCTCCTGCGGTGGCAAGAATCACAGCCAACGAGTGGACGCACGTAAGTGGGACACTGATAAAGCGCTGTTCTAGATTAATGTGCTGCCCCATTCTTGATGATGTTTGTAAGCGAAATTTACGATGCCTCTAAATGAAGACCTGAAAAGAATGGCGGGAAGATCCCTGACCCGTCTCCAGATTTCAATATCCCACTCTGTCTCTCGCCAGGTCACAACAGGACGCTTCGACTCACACTCGTGCACTGGCAGGGAAAACGACGGCTGTTACAGTGTGATTCACTCGAAGACAGGCTTGCAGTTTGGCTAACGAATGAGAACATGATTGACGGAGGCTGAGGAAAGAAAGCAGAGGAAATAAAACTTGAATAGAGGCACATTTTATTCACAATGGTATTTGCCAAAATTCCCTTCTCCCCAGTCGCCTGAGAATCACTTGTCAAAGGAAAAATCTGGTCATGTGAACCTGTTGAGGCTGGTTCTCCATCCAGAACCTGCACAGAGTTGGTCAAGAAAGCTAAACCTGAACCCATGACCAGCAGAGGGCAGCGTAGCTTCCACGGGTTTGGCCAGCAGGTTACTAATAAATCTGTGCTCATGTAAAACTCTGCACCTGTGACTGGCCACGGGGTCTGATCTGAGACGAGCCATCCGGTGCACAGTAAACATGTCACTGGCCCTGCTCCTCACAGCGCAGTTTATCCATACGATTATACTGCCGCCGTAAATAAACATGAGGCAGATTTTTGTGCACTTTACCAGCAGGACCCTGACAAAACCCCATCCTCTTCTCCTTAGGGGAGAATGTAGAATCAGGAAAAGCATTGAGCAACTGCATCTGTTTAATAATCAAAATCAGATCTCTTTACTATTCCTAATCATCAAAGTTCAACTAAATATTATGCGAGCTCTACTGTAGATCACATTTCAATCCTAAAATTATTAATATAGAAAGAGACAGGGAGATTTTTACATTTTTAATATTATTATTTCTATTTATTATTGGGTAAATAATCATATTAAAGTAAAGCAGTGATTTTAATCAGTATAGACGTAGGTATAAGGTACAATAACACATAAATGATTTATACATTTTATAAATTGTAAACTGTAAAATTGTAAACTAAAAAATGTAACTGTTTTCATGAATTACAGTAAAGTAATGACAATTATATATATTTTTGCATTCTATTTGAATAAAGCATTCTAAGGTAAAGTTGGTTCTGCTTTAATGACATGAACATAATGACAAAAGTGAAATAGCAAAAATATAGTTATAAAAACTAAAGTAAAATTTGTTGTCTTTCTTTTGATGTTACTGTAAAATATGACCTGATGATTTCTTGACATTTTCTGAATGGGGTAAAACTGTAAACACTTGCAGCATATTAGACAGTTCAATAAATTATTAAAAATTTGTATAAAAACAAAAATGTGTTTTTTTTTAGGTTATTGAGTTCAGAGACAGAAAAACAGCTCAATTGAATAAAAGAAACAAAGAACCAGTGTTGAGACACATGTGTTGCGTAAACGGGGTTTATAAAGACAGAGATAACTTTACATCATGCAGTACTCATTACAATGTCTTTTAGGGCGATAAATATAGCAGGCGGTAAGGTTGAACATTACCTGACATTCGATATCTATAACCTAATGTTCTCCAAAGGGAACATCATAGAGTACCAGTGAGTGTTACCCAGCATTCCCAGCAGTCCTCTGTGACAGAGATTAAAGAAGAGTAAACAAAATGCTCTGCTGATCTCTCCTTTTCTCTCTGACACACGTTATTACACTGACACCTGTGCGTAACATGTGGAACTTAATGTCTTTTCATTTGCCATTTGTTTCCTCCTAAACAAGGCAGGGCTGTGGGTGCCGTGTGTCTGGTGTAAAAGATGCCTGGGGAACGCCAGCTGTGGATTTACAGCCAGGCGCGCAGTCGTCCAGAAACCCATTGTAAAGGCCCAGCAGCTGATAAGAGAAAATCAGTTTGTTGTCTCGATTCTTGTGATGCTGCATTGTTGAACAGATTTGTACGGGCGAGACTGAACAGGTGCAGGGACGTGGAGGCGTTGTTGCAGAGACAGAGCCCGTTCCTGCCAGTGTGCAAGAATGCATTTATTTTTGGACATCTATCAAGCAATAACTTTTTTTTTTCTTTTTTGTATGCAGTCATTTAAATTTTATTTTAAAATTGAGCTATATAACTATTCAAATTACTATTAGTGAACTATTTATTTTTCTCATACATGACAATAAAAAATTATCACACCTGTTTTAAAACGTCTGTGCCTAGTAAACTTGTCACTGGTCCTGATGAGTAAATATATAGATATAAATCAAAATACTAGAATAAATAGAGACAAATAATGTCTAAATATATTTAAACATATATATATATATATATTATACATATTATATAAAAATTCACAAATAATATCAATATCAAATTATATTTTAATATATAATATGTAAATACATAATTACATATAATAAAAATATAATATTAAAGTAATTATTAAAGTAATACATTTATAGAGCATGCTTATTTATTTTGATATATTTTGATTATAACTAAAACATGAATTAATACATTATTTTAAATTGAATATATTCTTTTAAATTCAATAGTTTTAAATATTAAATAATATTTAAATAATTCTAAAATCAAAAAATGCATAAAAACATATTGTTTTGCGCTGATGTAATTTCTCCTCTTACATTTAATACAAAGTGCAGTTTGAGCATCTCAGTAGGTTATAGTCATGGGACCAGTTCTCTCCGCCTCCTCGTGGTTGTTGTGGCAACCGGTCGCCAAGGGGAAGCCCAACCCTCAGCACACCCTGAAGCTCAGACTCTAGTTTTGATTCAGTCACCTGGCCAGCTTTAGTCCATTGCAAGCCCACACTAATCGCTAGCAGAGGCCTTTTCTCATTCTTCCTGCAGCGTACTGGTTTTTCACAGGATGATTGCATTCCTACTCCCCCTCTTGTTCCGTTCTGGGAAAATCTAGACTGGCGGATGTGTGCGACTGCTTCCCCCAAGTTTCCCACTTTGATCCAATACGACTCGTATGTTTCCTCTAATTAAGAGGGATTTCATTCTCCTTTGCTGAATAAAAAGAGAAACCTCAGTTTTCGTTCATGCTCGCATCCCACCCTGTGTTTATTTTTCCTTCGTTTCAAAGCCCAAGTTGATTCTAAATCTGGCCCGGGACTGAGAAAGCAAAAAGACATTAGAGATAATGAGGGTAAACTTGGAGTTTGTCCACCTCGAGTTTCGAGGTAACGCTGGAAAAATCTGTGAAACTTAGTGAGATAGAGTGAAATGTCGTAAAAGTGCTAAATCTTTCTTTCTCCCTTTCCACCCATGCCCGGTTGGAAGGGACCCAGAGCCATTAGTAGGCATCAGTTCTGGCTGGTGTTGGCTGGAGTTAATAGTGTGTCTCCAGTCCATCAGGCCAGTTTGCCGGGTGGCACAGGGCTAACTCCTCCTTGGTGGCCCCTAACGGTTTATAGGGAGTCGCCTGCACTAAGCACTGCTCCTCTATGGTTCTGCACTCTTCCATTATCCCACACTTCCAACATTCTTCCTGGATCAATGACACAATAGGCTCTCAGTGCTAGAGCTTTCCATATTCATCAATGATTAGAGAAACTAAAATAGCCCAACTCACCAATCCCTATGGCTTCTCTTTGACTTCTGGCAATAAATATACTGAGGTGACCCTTAATTTCCATGTAACGCTTCGCATATTTGTAAAAAATAAACATAAAAAATTTGAACCCATGCTATTACAGTAAATAGTCATTCAGCAGTCACTTTTATTCAAAGCGACATACAGTACACTTATAACAGGGTCAATCCCACTGGAGCAACCTGAGGTTAAGTGCCTTCCTCAATTGCTCAGTGGTGCATGACTAGGTCAAAGAGGAATCTGGACTTTTTCACATGGTGTTTTCTGTGTTGATTGTAGGAGAAAATGTAAGGAATATATTTAGAAAGAATGGAAAAAATGGAGCTGAGAGCTGAAAGCAGACCCTGCTAGAAAATCCATCTTAAACTGAGAAGGTGGGTTTTGAAATTTGGTAGCCAGTTCACAGATGATTGTTAGCAAGTCTAAGTTGATTATTGGCTGGTTGACCAGCTAGTATGTTGCAAAAACCATCTTGACCACCTTAAACTGGATTCGACCGAATGTTGCTAAACTCCAAATAAAAATGTAAATGAAAACAGCTGGAGAACACTGAAACTAAACCAAAATACATGTTGAGGACTCCAAGATTAACTGAAATAGAAATAAATATGGGCCACAAATTATATCCCACAATCCCAAACATATCCCACGACATGTTTAAATTATACCAGTTAGTGCATTAACTTTGGCAAAGCACTAAAACTAAAAGTCAAACAAGATTAAGAAGACAAATTGAAAACAAAATAGAAATAAAAATTTAATTAAGAAACACAAAAAAATGGAAAATCCCTGCCAATGACCAGTTTGGATCCATTCACTTTACTTTTAAAATGGATATTTTTGGGCACAAAAAAGTATTCTCGTAGCTTAATAAAATTAAGGTTGAACCACTGATGACACATGGACTGTTTTACAATGCCCTTACTATGTTTCAAGGGCCTTGAACGTAATAGTTGTGTTGCTGTCTGCAGGGTCAGAAAGATCTCGGACTTTAACAAAAACATCTTAATTTGTAGCATCTGAAACATCTGAAGATGAACAAAGGTCTTACAGGTTTGGAATGGCACGAAGGTGAATAATAATGACAGAATTTTCTTTTTTGTTTATTACTATTACATTTACTATTACTATTACTTTAAACACAACAATACCCTGCCCTGGACAGCTATACTGTACGCGTACACACTGTATGTGCACTTTTTCAAAGAAGTGTCTCTTAAAAATATAAACATAAACATAATGTTACCATACAAATGTTTTAATGGAATTATTACCTGGATCTAGCAAGGATCATCATTTGTGGTAAAGCAGTACACAGTGCAGCATAAAGCCAAAGGCCCCCTGGAGTTATTGTTCCATAATTTTGATTTAGTATTCTGAGAATCCACAGAGAGGACTGCAGGATTACTACTATGGCCTTGAGTATCTTAGAGAGGCTCGGGTGGCTGTCAAACTTTCCACACAGTCCCTGAAAACACTACGCAGGCAGTATATAGCACAGCAAGTGCATTAATGTGCTGATTGGTCCATGGGAATATGTACTGAAGAAACAGATGTACTTCTGCAGTCGACAGGATTTCTCATCGATGGACAAGGACACCTCGTTTTCATAAGGGTGCATGGCCTATGGGTAACATAACCTAGCTTTAACGCTTAGCCAGCAGCTTTTCTGAACATACTTCTCTCCAAATCAAATACGACCCTTGTCCTTATTCTTTAGCCAGATAGAGAGAGAAGAATCAAGGGACAGTGTTGTTTTCATAAATGAAAGCTAAAACGAAGGCTAAATGAAAATATTTTTGTTAACTAAAAAATACAAATAATATGGGAAAAACTTACACTTTCAATCAATAATGTCCATAAATACATTTTAGTTTTTGCTTTTCATACATGGTATATAATAAAATTTTTAACATGAAAATGCCACTAAGACAGCCAGGACAGATTCTAGCCAATTTGGCACACTAGACGAAATCCCTATTGGGACGTAAATCACACATAAATTCATTTTATCACATTTGGATTTGGATATCAATGGCTACTTTTTGTCTTTGTCTGTTTTTTGATCAATTGTTTTGTTGTTGTTTCTTGAAACATTGATATAAAGTGTCAGTTATTGCATTATTATTTCAGTTTACCCTATAAAACCCGTTGTTACCCCAAACTACATATAAAAGCCTGATCAGTGGCATAAAAGTAATCAATGCAGCTACTTAATCCTTTGCTGCTCATTAACGTGTGAACTTTCCCTTTAAATAATGTGATGCTCTGCCCTCTGTGAATGACGCTGTTCCCATTAGTCGCTGTTAGAAGTGAATTAATTGATTCAGCATTTCAACACCTGCATAAGGATGCGTTAAACTCAACAGTGCGGTTTAATAAAGGATGTACTGATCTCGTGAATTAGCTATTTCTAGTTACTATATTAATATTTTTTAATTGGCTAATACATTTTATATGGGAACACAAGATGCTGATCCTTTAACAATGCATTGGCACAAAAACGCACACCTTTTGGACAGATCAACATGACTTATCAACTGCCACAAATACTGAACCAACAAAATACTGATTTTGTGCACTTTACTTACTGTACAAATATTTTAAATTGACCTTTGAACTTAGCTTTATTGCATGGCAAAAATAAAATATTAATTCATTAAAAAAAACGTACTTTGTCAAAGCACTGACAGAGCCCACTGATCTAATGGCTTTTTGAGCGCTCCAAATTCAAACTTTACATGCAGCAATTGACAGCGCTCTGGTCCAATGGCATACAGGCGTTGTCAGATTGACAGTACTCTAACACTGATGTTGGGGGATCCAGTGAGGGTGGCAGTCATATTTTAGGGAGACCGTGCAACTCTTTATCACAGCCCTGATAAATGTAGTGCCAGTATGTGTTTTCATTGGCGCCCCTTCAGCTGGTGGCGTCTTAAGCAACCGCCTAGCTCGCCTATGCCTAGAAACAGTACTGCAAAGACAGCAAATAGGACTAAACTGTGCTCAAATGTGACCTTACACAAACTTATGCTGACCTTGCAAAATTCAAGATATTCTAAGTTTTTTTATTTTTAATTAGAATAAAAAAAAAAAAAGCTTTTATGTAAAAAAAAATTTTGACTTTGTATTTTACTTTTCCAGTTATTTAGAAATAATTTTCATTATTTATTTAAGTATTTTAGGGCTGCCAAATAAAAACAAAATAACGTACACATATTTAAACAAAACTTAAACTAAAGAACAAAAAAGGACTAAAAAAACTAATCATATAATGACTAAATTGAAAATAAAATAGAAATAAACTAAATTATACTTAAAAAACAGAGGTATGGACAGCTTTGGTCCTCTAGCATGTGACAACCTTCAGACAATTAAGACTGGAGGGTGTCAGTCACCTTGCTGGCCGGGCATTTAATTAAGACAATCTGTGAAGTTTTGATTTCTCTCTCTCTCACACACACACACACACATTTTCCCACTCACTCTGGAGAATACAGATAGTGAAGCAGCAGTGAAAAGCTCAAACAAAACAAACACACCACAGACCCTGACTCACTCTGACATACCCCTTATACATAAGTAAGGCTATTCGCTTCAATTGTCTTTGACGTGATATTCTGAATATTCAACATACAGCTCTTTGTTTTTCAGGCCTCTGGTCCCAGATATGAATGTTAATATTGAAAAGGGCCGAGGCATTTTCCAACACCTCAATTCTGCCACAGGTTTTTCTGGGACGTTGCTGAAAAAAAAGCACAACCTCTCAGAGAAAGCAAGCAAATGCTGTTACCTGGGCCCCTGAGCACTTAATGCAACAGTCGGGGCCCCTTCTCTCTCGCACAACGTCCCACGGGGGAAGATTTTGACTGGTTATAGCAGTGAGAGAATGAGGCCTTAGGCAGTGCAACCGACATGAGTGTTGCACAGAAAACATGTAACTGCAAGAAGCTGATGAAATCTTACATGCTTGAGAGTTTTGATAACTGCATGGGTACCAAGTCTGCTGATTATGAATAGAGTCTTTTCATTAATTCGATTGCATATGAACATGGGAGATGAAATCTGCATGAGAGAGAGAAAGAGAGGGAGAGAGAGAGAGAGGTGGATTAGCTCCAAAACACCCTGAAGGAAGTGGGGTGTACTGAACTGGAACAAACCAGTCTCCAGCCTGAGGGAGAGGAGCATGTGTAACAAAGCAAATACAAAGCTGCCCATAGGCCTCCAAGCACCCCCTCATCTTGAAACACTCTACCATGTCACCTGTGCATGATGCAGTCTGAACTCAGGAGGATGGAGCGTGTTGGATTAATCTGAAACAACTGACATGTATCGTTGGTGCAAATAAGAAGATTATCATTCAATGTTGTTTACGGCTTTATTTCAAAGACAAGCTTAGTGAAAATAATCCAAACCGAGATGATGTGTAACATTCAAAACCATTTTGATGGAACGATCGTTCTGGTTTTATTGCATAGCGCTGGCGAATGGCCTCAGAGAGGTTCCCATCACAGGAAGTGACATGCAATATTATCTCTGGGCATGACAGCAGCATAAAGTATCAGACGATGGCTAGCATCTGGATATGAAATTAAGCTTTTATTGCTGGTGCATATTCTCTGGGAATACCATATTTCAAGAAACTGTATGGGACAAGGAAATGCTTTCAGAGATATCTGACTTTTTAGAGATGTACAACCTGATTTGCCAATTCCTGCATGGGCTTATAGTCAATTAATATATTGTAAAATACCATTAATGCCTCACATTTCCACTAGATTGACCAGTAACACAATGTACTACCTATGTATACATTTTCAGACCAAGCATGCATCAGTGGCATTGAGTAAGACACTTAACTTCAGGTCACTCCAGGGGAAATTGCACTGTATTCACAGCACTGGAAGTCACTTTAGATAAAGGGAAATCAACTAAATGACTAATTAGCAGACTCACACAGAATTGGCACTCTTTTAAACCTTGTCTGTTACTGACCAGTTGTTTATTAGCAAATGTTGACATTCACCATTTTAAACTATGTTTCAGCATTTGTTTTTTCAAACAATCACCTGCATCTGCTCCAGGATTAATGTTTAACAATTAATGTCATCATATACTGTACAGCCTTTTATATACATATTGATTACTGTAACATATAGTGACTTCACAATTCATAGGGATTGTGTTGTAGAAATGTTACTCTGGTTTGAAGTTTAAATACATTTTTTTGCACAATGTACCATTTTTTTCAAATGTTAAGTCGAACCAAGTGAATATGTTGATTAACAATACTCATTTCAGCCCAAGAAAAAGCTAAACAATTGAACATTTTGAGCACATTTTACTTAAATAATAAAAGACAATCAAATTGTTCACACAAAATCTATTTGCTGAAATGTCCTATTCATATTTAATGTGCTCTAAATATGTGTGACTTGGCTACATTGACCAAGGAGGGCGGAGCTTAGCAAAGGGTCAATTACTAAAAATTGTAAGCTGATTATGCTTTCAGATACCAACAAAATGCATATTACATTAAGCTTCATTTAACACACTTTACCATAATCAATTAAAAAAATCAACGACAATGAAAAAAAAAAAAAAAAGAGCAGATTTCATATGGGCTGTCGAATTAGTTAATATTAATTAGATTTGGTGTTGATCTACTGTATAAGATACTGTTTATCCACCAACGTCATGATCATGCAACATGTGACCTACACTTTTAAAGAAATAATTTGGTTAAATGGCTTTTTCATAAACTGTAGATAGAATTTAGTTACTAAGCTTGTAAATACAGTATGAATAGCATGTGAAATTGTTGCATCGTTACAGAAAAAAACAGTCAGTAACTAAGCAGTATTAAGTGTGTCAAAAGAGGGATATTACGTAAGGTACTAAGTGAAATAGTATGCCAGAATAATATACTAATATGCTGCTGGTTGCAATAAGCTATGAAAAAAGAAAGAAAGAAAGAAAGAAATGTGCCCTCTGTACAGGGCCATGTTGTAATTTGCATTCAACCAAGCAAAACTTTGGGAGCGAGCACGAAGGAGCCTCTGTTTACTTTGCTGATCTGTATGAATGATATAGTGGAGTCCAGGGGAGGTGCGGATGAATCATACTGATGGCCCAACTGCTGTTATGAAAGAGAGCCTGGAAAGCCTTTACTTCCTGTATGACACACTCTCCATTTCCTGCCTGCACACATTTCTCACACAGAGGGTGGCAGAGCCACGCTGCTCTGGGACACTTACGGAGCTAAAACAACATCCTGAAGGAGGAGGTTACCGGGCCTTAAAGCCAGCGGGGTTTTCTGTCTGGGGAGCACTTGTCAAGGCTGCGTTAATAAGAACAGACGGAAGGATTGCGGGTGAAACGCCCCTCCTGACGACCACTGACTTTTAAATAATCCTGCAAACTTCCAAAATCAACCAAAAGAAGGTTAATGAAGCCCACCCAGGTAGAAGTCATTATGCCGGCGTCAAAAAGTAGATTATTGTGGCCCTAGGTATCGTGTAATATGTACTAACAATTTGTAATTGCATTCTCCTAACGGCTGTGAAGAGGGATAGCAAAGCTTCACAGCCCAGATTGGTTTATGGCATAACTTTTAATTGAAACAGATCTGTTTGCTTTGTATATCACTCTTTAAGCTATAGTTTCATATCTCCCGTCTCACTGAGGGACTTCAATTCACTTTTACACTCTACTGTTTTACTAGTTTGAGGTCAAGTCTCGCCGGCGCGCTGTAATCATTAGCATCCTCCTCGTAAACTCCTTAATTTGTGCTTTGTAATCGCTCCTCATATCCAAATAAAGCATTACCCTCCCTACCTGTCATAAGGGTGGGCATCTTTGTCTAGCCCTCAGCGCTACAACATTAGGAGGGGTTAATCTACACAAGATCTGCCACATGCACTGCTTATACTCTGAGTTAATAAGACTAAAGCATTATTAGCCCGGCTCCATAACATTCCCCTGTAATAACGCCGCTGGCTGTCAATCATCGGCACAATTAAATTGTTTAATGAATAAATTTGCATAGATAATGGTGTGGCTGTAGGAAACATCTGGTTCCAGCAGTTTAATGACATACCTTGCATCAGGCCCCCATATGGAATGCTAAAGAAAATGCTGTTTTGATGCTAACTAAATGAAAAGTATCACTCAGATTAATCTGGGCTTTTTGACAGAGATGAAATCACTTAGTGAGAGTGATTCTGGCATGTTACAAGCCTCACAGTTAATTGCTTCAGGAGGAGCCGGCCTCGTGTCTCCCTTTCGCCGGCAAACGCAGCCGCCTGCCCAAAAGTCACAGTTTTTTCCTCGCTGAATTTAAATATTGCAAAGGCATCAGGAATTTCGAGACAGCGCCAGATTAAATGCAAATTGGCTTGCCGGTGCTATCACATCTGGCTGAACTATTCCTTAAAATCTTTATGTGCTGTTTTTACAATTAAGATGAACAATTGCCACTACATTGCTAATTTCCTCTGCATGAACATGCGACGCTGCCAAGATATACATTTGAAACTTATGGGCTGAGAATTGGATGTGCTTTTAATCATTCTGGAGGAGCTGCAGAAATGCAGACATCAGTGTCATTACCGCAAATCATGCCGTATACTCAGCATCCCCATCATTACAACACAATCGCTTGCAATTTATATATGCACGTGCATTTGAGAAACATATTTAAACAAAACATCTGCGTTTACATATTCTTTCATTTTCAGCTGCTCGGAGGTATGAAGAATTTTAAAGTTTCATGGTCATAACAAACTGATAAAATAGCCTTGAACCACAAAATGTAAATCAGTGCACCTGTCAAACTGGAATTATTGTTTATCTAAGAAATTGGGATACACGGTTCATGCTTACTGAGATTTTTGATGCATACTGAAAATCGTATAAACTACAATTAAATGGATGCATTAATTGTCTAACATTATTTTAAATTGGATTACATTGTGTCTTTGCTTCTACCATTTTTTCTTCCAATATCAGAGCTGCTACTTTACTTAAACTTCACACAAAAAAAAAATATATATATATATATATTGTTGTTCAGTTGCATTTAATTGCAGCTTAATTTCTGCCTAAAGCATCATTCTAACCTGCAGCTGAGCAGGAAACTCTATGAGAACTCCAACATTAACAATTCAATCCAAACGCAGAAATCAATGTGTGAAGAATGGGAAGCAATGTTTTGACAGCACAACATTTACAACTATCTGTGAATTTTAAACTGAACTAAGAGTATTTTTTTTAAGTTCAATTTATGATCTTCCTTAGTCTCTAAACATTCAAGCAAATGCCTTACATGGGAAACAGTCCTTCAGTAATGCCTGCATCCTTTTTTATAATAAAAGTTATAGATGTTTGTCATTTATTTCAAAACTTCCAAGAGAAGGCCACATGAGACTGCAAAGCAATTTACTGATCAGTAGCGTTCCTGTAACATCCTTTCATGTCCCTGCAGCCCGAGATCCACAGTCCGGCTGCGGTTAAAGGTCTCCTCCTCATGAGGATTTTGGAGGAGCACAAATATTTTTCCCTGAGGAGCATGTTTAGAAAATACATCACGAGATGGCCATTGTAATGAGAAAGACGTCTTCAGCCAGGCGATTCTGACAGAACCAGGAATGAAGGTTCCTGATTAAAACACACTGAGAGAAAGATAAAGAGAGGAGAAAAGGCAGCTAGAGCTCATGCACTTAATTGTATTTCTTTTAAAACACATTAAGTTCAGCGGCTCAGCGAAGAGGCTTGGGAAATGGGGAGCTGGATTAAGTCTTGCGAGGGAGGGGGCTCATTAATGTTGTTATTATGTTTGGTACATGTTTGTTTGAAGATCCTAGTGTGCTCTGTGTTGACATATTGAGGAGGCTGCCTTGAGGGACCCTTTACACGCAGCCGGCCGTGCACGCACTCAAAGACTTATTGTTGCGGCCCACGTTCAGGGCGATAGAGGTCAGTGGCTTTCTAGTGAAGTCAGAGTCCGAGACCCTGAGGAGAGAGGTTTTATTTAACGAAATTACAGTATGTGAGTCAGTGGATTTGTATCGTCATTGTTAAGCAACAACCGCATCCGGCTGAGAGGACACTCCTAATGACCTGAACTCAATTACCAACATGTACCTGTCCGCTCGGCTATATCCGATACTCCATCACAAGTCTCTAAATCAACAGAAATCAATGATTCTCGCAGGTCCCAATTCCCGATTCTGATCAGTAGTTTGAGTCATTAACCAAAACCCTAGGACACATTAGGGCTACTTTATTTTAAAGTGCAATTCTCACGGTGCAACTTATCAGAAAAAGGAAAGCGCCTGCACAGTCCTCGTGTCCTCATGTCCTCGTGAGTTTTTAAGGGCTGAAAAATGAGTTTATGGTTTCGGAAATATGTTTTGAACAAGAGAGGGTCTCCAAAATAGACAAAGGCATATCTGCCAAGAGCTAGGAGTGGCTGGAATGTCCTTGTTTTTTTAGCGTGGGTTGAATGAAGAGATGTTTGTCTGGCCAGTGTTCGCCAAACCCACACATATTCCTTTGAGTGTAGTTGCACTCAACACACACACACAAACATACAAATACACATAGAGGCCTGCATTGTCTGATCAAGTGGACTCCCCATGCTAAGACACACCTCAATACCACCGACCCAACCTCAGTCCGGCGAAATCCATCAAAAACACATTGCGTCAACACATTGAGTCTCTCAGAAAACCCCCTCTTTAGTATTCTGAGTCACATTATTTCTAAATGCTTGTGCTTTATACACAAGGGGTCAATACTAATTGCAGAAAGATATACGTTAGCATTTCTAATCTCAATGGCACTTGCTTGGCTGGAGCAGGACAGGACTGTTCTGCTGCCATGTTGTTCTGAGCCAATAACAATTTGTTTAAAATGCATTTATGTGACTCATGACTCTAAATTACTATAATATTCAGGCACTGCTAAAACAACTAATATAATGAAAAATATGCTATTTAAATGTTTGTATTAAAAAATGTTCTGACTGTCCTCCAACAAAAACAGATCCTTTAGGTAGTTTGTGCAAGCATCTTATTAAGACTTATTAAGACTAATATATTTACGTTTTAAAGTTAAGTGCCCTCTAGCGGGCGTAAAAATTTGTACCTTAACCTGCCCCTAAACCTACCCGCACAGAAATAATGCAAAATTGTGATTTACAGTGCATATACATTTTAATGTCTGGGAACAAACCAATGATAGCATATCATCATATAACGCAACGCTTTACCAATTGAGCAATATGAACACTATATTTTGACGCAGATAAAAGAGTACAACGCATTAAGAAGTGTTTCAGTCCCTAGTGAATTTAACAAACAATACTTGAATTAAAAATGACTATTTAATTGTATTTTCTTGTAAAACATGTTCTAATAATCTTTTTCACTACAATAATTTTTGTTTAATATTTGCAGTTTAAATATTGTTGGCAAAAAAAAAAAAAAAACATTTGTTTTGAATAGCTGTCAAAATGGCCATGCTAACCAGCAAAACCAGGACCATTTGATTTGAACAAACCAATAATCCCAGCTTTAACTCACTCCACTGTTTGAGCCAATGTTGTCATGTTTGGCCACTAACTAAACAAAAAAAAGCAACACAAAATCAACCAACTAATATCTAACACAATGTTGTTTTAGCACATTATACTGGGATCATACACAGTATTATGATTATTTTGACAAAGTAGCATACAAAGTATGTTTGTAAAACATTTCTGCCATAAATTAAACACATAGCAATCAACTTTTCAAACTTTCACTGCTTTTCTGCAGTGTGTAACCACAAGGACACACACTGGTGGTATAGGGCCACTGTGAGGTGCCACCTTGGCACATCGAGCACTTTCGGCGGCAGACGAATTCTGCAAAAGACAGGATGGAGCGGCACACGAGATGACGCTTCTTCTGCTCTAAAACAAGGGGGCTGAGCGTTTTCGCACTCCATGAATGCATTGCAGCGTGGCTCAGCGGGCTGTTAATCTGTTTGCACATTTGTGGTGCTAACAATGTGTTGACAACACGCTGACATCACACAGATGTCAGACGCATCTGCCTCTTCTGGCCCATGAATATTAATGCAAAGCGCTTTGTCTCCTCCCGTTTGCAGCAGGCCCTCGCTTTCTGTCGGCACTCATTTACACCAGCTCGCACTTGTTTTCTTTACCTCGGCACTGCTCTTTTCTTTATTCCCTTTCTCTCGCCCTTTTCATCTTATTGTTTGATCAAGTGATGTGCTTCATTTCCTTCTGTGCTGGAAACACTTGCTCTAATTGGGAAATGTTTCACTTCTGGTTTAGCAAAGGTGTCATTTTTGTTGGTTTGTATATTCCTTTTCATAAAATGGGAAGGAAAGCATGCAAACCATCTACAGTGCAATAAAGAAGAGGACTTGGCTTTAAACCATCAGTTTTTCACCTTTTAAGACTAAGGTGGCAGTGATGCACCCAATTAAACCTGCTGGAAGATACTTCTTGTACATATTCAATGGCCAACAACAAATGTGATAAAGCTATTCTCGCAACATATTTTGATGTGTTAGAGAAATTTGTGTAATAAGATAAACACTTAAATGTGTATTTTAGATGTTTTCTTTCCACTATTCTAAAAGAAGAAATTTTATTGAAGCAGCAAAAAAAAAAAAAAACGGAAAACAAAAACAGAAAATATGTTTTTGCCTGAAGTTTAATGCCTTAAATTTGCAGGCCATACAAACACATACATTATCATCTGATGTAAAACAGCACAGCATTTGCCTTTTCACCAACTGGGATAAAACTTAAAATAAAACATAAAAAATAATCACACCTCTAATCAATATTCATATTTATGCCATATTTCTGAAAGAAAAAATCACTATGGTGCATTGAAACTGCAGACCAGCAACTTTCTGTATCTTAGGTATTCAGTAAAACATTAACTTTCCATTAAATCTCCTCCACATGCCCCTGTTTTCCCAGCACATTGTGGGAGCAATAAGGAATCCGTGGTTAAAGGAAGTATATTCAGCTCTGCGCTGGGATTATCTGTAAAGTGTGGGAGATAATTGCCCTAATCAAGAGAGGTTAATTAGCCTGACTGTGTCTGCAACCAAGCAAGAGTGTTATCAAAGCGGCACCGCTGGTGTGGTAGGGTGACACAGGCCTCACCTCTTTTGCAATTAGGGCATCTCTACAGAGGCGATAACGCAGGGTTAAATATTCACTGCGAACACCATTGTGGAGCTGAGAGCAGATGAGGTGTTGTGTCAGACTCCATGCCCCCGGGAAGAGACAAGAACTACAGAGGAGCGTAACAGCATGTCATGTGACTGCTGGACAAGGAGCCTGATTGGCTGATGCTATAAGATGTAATATGAGTGACAATATACAGTATATTTACATTAAACTAAAATAAAGGTTTCTGTTCTACATGCAATTTAATATTAGTGTTTTATCATGGACAAGTTTTTGGAGGAAATCTGTCAGTGAATGAGTCAGACATAACACTCAGAAAGAAGAAACAGAATCTAACAGAATCAAAACGTTTGAATCATTGGGGTGAATCAAAATGCCTGCTTCTGAGTTGATTCCCATTCGGTTTAGTCGATTCTAATCCAACCCCTCAAGTCATGCCTTGGAACCGAAGAGTCAAATGTTTTTTTGGGATCAACTTCTATTTCTAAACCTAGTGACTTTTTAATGCACCTTTTCATATTTTAAACGTAATCACCTTGTCTCAGACGATTGCATCAATTTAGCATTGCTAAACATAAAAAATGACACATGCGGTGCACTCCAACCTTTACTCCAGTGTTTGTTTGTTTAAATTTATTTGTATTTGGTGGATGTTATACAGTCAAAAAATATCAAAACATCTAATATAAAATAGACAAAACAAAATAAAAAAAGTTACAAAACCCCAGCTAGTGAAGGATGCTTTGAAACACTGCTTCATGAAGCTTTGAAAAAATTGCAAATCATTTTTTTTTTTTTTTTTTTTTTTTTTTATTATTATTATTAGTGTTTTGGAGCTCAAACATAATGCTATTTAATTATTTGTAGACTTCAGTTGGTTTGTAAAAGTTATCAGAAGATACCAAAAGTGTTTCGAGCTCTTCGAAACAGTAAATTGTTATAGGAAGCAATTGGTTCATTTTATTAAGAGTTTTGAAAACCTTTGTTTTTCCCACCGCTAAATCTAGCTTCAATATGTATTCACAGATTGAGGTAATATAGTAATACATCATAATACAATTTGTTTTTACAAATAAAAAAAAATAAAATAAAACGCAATCAAGAATGTAATAAAGCGCCACTTGCACATGCCTGTTAAATAATACACAGTATTATTGTATCATGAAGAACTATCAAGTAATACATTAACTTTATATTTTGATCAAATGAATAATTGTTTACATCCATATTCCACTCAATATCCGGATTTGTTCAGTGTGTCATTCATACAGACAGAGAGAGGCACTCTTGAGCTCTTATGACCAGTGAAGAAGAGCAATATTATGCAGGACACGTTGCATATATGGAGATCAAGAAGTGATCATGAAAATTTCTTTTGGGACAGACTTTTACAGACTGAAAGGCTAGTAGAAGCATTATTAGGACAGTGGTGTCACGGTTTACGCTGCCTGAAGGAATACGGAGCCGAGGATAAACGAAATAAGGCTTTTAATATATACAACTCATGGAGCACAGCGATAGACACACGTAAGTGAGTGAGTAGGTCACAAGTGATGATACCCGACAAAACAGAACTGAAAGGACAAGGCTTATGTACAAAGGATAATTGGGGAAACACAGGTGGATGGCATGACTAAATTAACAGGGACATGGAACACATGAGGAATAGAATAGACACACCTGGGAACTAATCAAACCAAACACGGAAAGACACAAACTGGGTCACGGGCAAAAACACACTAAATGAGTCCAGGTGTGACAGTACTCCCCCCTCCCGGTAGGACAACAGAGGGAGGCGTGGGTGGGAACTTGGGAGGAGGTTCTGGTGGAGGACGGACTCCCAGGAGGGGGCCAGCAGACAGGGACCACAGAAGGAGGAGCCAGGGAGGAGACGACGGAGGGAGGAGCCAGGGAGGAGACAGGAGCAGGAGGAGCCAGATGGTCCACCAGAGACCAGCCAGAACGGAGATCCAAGGTGGAGTCGACGGCGGGAGGAGCCATGGTGAAGGAAGGGTCGACGACACCAGGGGGCCGACAGGCGGAGACTGCACCGGTGGGTGAGGAGCCCAAGATGGAGCAGCACAGCTGCAGAGCCAGGGTGACGTCGAGGTTCCGGAGGGCCTAGGTGGAGCAGAAGGCTCAGGCGACCAAGGCGGAGGCGGGGTCCTGTCAGACCGCTGTGGAGCCGGAGTGACCGAGGATGGAGGTGGAACCGGAGGGAAGGAGGAGCCTGACAGAGCCGGAGGGATGGAATGACGAGGTGGAACCAGAGGAGTGGGGTCCCGAGGCGGCGGATGGTCGACGACTGACCAAGGTGGAGCCGGAGGGACGAGGGAGCCCGGTGGACCAGGTGGGATGACAGGCCACGGTGGAGACGAGGGAGCTAAGAGCCAAGGCGGAGCCGCTGGGTCGAAGGACCGAGGAGGAGTCCAGGGCTCGGAGGCTGGAGGCGGAGACAGGGCCTTAACGCGCCAAGGCGGAGCTGGAGACTGGCAGTCCAGCGGCGAACCATCGCGCCCCGATGGCGCGGACTGAGGGTGAGCTGCGGGACTGACTGGCACCAGCAGGGATGGCGAGGAACTGGCTGGTCTAGGAGGAGGAGAGAGGAGAAGGATGGGAGGAAGGACAGGAGGATCAGGACTGGACGGAACCAGCGAAAGAGGAGTAGAGGGACCAGCAGGTTTGGGAGGAGGCGGGAGAGGGAGGCTGGGAGGGAATACAGGAGACACAGAAGATTCAGGGCTGGGTGGAACCAGCGGAGACACAGATGATTCAGGGCTGGGCGGAACCAGTGGTGAAACAGAAAAATCATGGCTGGGCGGAACCAGCGGAGACACAGAAAATTCAGAGCTGGGCCGAACCAGCGGAGACACAGAAGATTCAGAGCTGGGCCGAACCAGCGGAGACACAGGAAACTCAGGGCTGGGCGGAACCAGCGGAGAAACAGGAAACTCAGGGCTGGGCGGAACCAGCGGAGACACAGGAAACTCAGGGCTGGGCGGAACCAGCGGAGAAACAGAAAATTCAGGGCTGGGCGGAACCAGCGGAGAAACAGAAGATTCAGAGCTGGGCGGAACCAGCGGAGATACAGGAAACTCAGGGCTGGGCGGAACCAGCGGAGAAACAGAAAACTCAGGGCTGGGCGGAACCAGCGGAGAAACAGAAAACTCAGGGCTGGGCGGAACCAGCGGAAATGGAGCAGAGGAAATGACTGGAGGAGGTAGGAGTGGGAGACTGAGAGGGTATACAGGGGAATCAGGGCTGGACGGAACCAGCGGGGAAACAGGAAAATTAGGGATTACCTCCATAGACCAGTCCATCAGATCCAGAACTTGCTCCATACGATCTTCAGAGACTGCATATAGCTCACCCTCAGTCGCAGGAGTATGGGCAGGGCTTTCCTCCACGCCCTCGATCTCCACGAGGACTCCCACGATGCACGGTGTGGCCGGCTCACACACCTGGTCAGTCGCGCTCTCGATATCCTGTTCCCTGTCAATGGATTGCTCGGGCTCTGCGGCTGCGGTGGGCTCTGGCTCCGTGTAGCGAGTTGGTGGCTGGCTGGTCTCTGGGTAGGGAGTGGGACTGGCGAGATCCTCTATGGGGCTGACGGTGAAAGATGAGCCATTTCTCGCCAGAGTCCACTCCACGTATGTGGCGAAATCCTCCCGAGGACCATCTTCGGGCGACAACGCTCTGCACTTGGAGTTCAGGCTGGTGTTGTAGAAGGTGCAGAGCGCGTCGTCCGGGTAGCTGGTGGCATTAGCTAATAGAAGAAACTGTCTGGTATGGTCCTCGAGAGAACGTCCTTCCTGCTTCAGCAGGAGGATGAGGAATTCGGGACGATAGAGGGGATCCATAGAAACTAAGAAAAGAAAAGACTGTGAAAAAACGAAAGCAAAACGGAGGGAAAAACACGCAGTTTTAAACTTTCTTTTTTTTGGTCGGGTCTTCTGTCACGGTTTACGCTGCCTGAAGGAATACGGAGCCAAGGATAAACGAAATAAGGCTTTTAATATATACAACTCATGGAGCACAGCGATAGACACACGTAAGTGAGTGAGTAGGTCACAAGTGATGATACCCGATTGGGGAAACACAGGTGGATGGCATGACTAAATTAACAGGGACATGGAACACATGAGGAATAGAATAGACACACCTGGGAACTAATCAAACCAAACACGGAAAGACACAAACTGGGTCACGGGCAAAAACACACTAAATGAGTCCAGGTGTGACAAGTGGTTGTTGGTCTTGGAATTTTATTTTATTTATTTATTTATTTTTGTAAAGGGGTCCTATTATGCTCTTTAAAAAAAAAATATATATATATATTTTGTTTTGGGAGTGTACTAGAACATGCTTTCATGCTTGGTGGTTCAAAAAACACATTATTTATCACATAATTTACATTATTACAATACCTTTCTCCCCAGCCTGGCACAAACGGCTCAATTAGTTCCGGCTGAATGTGTTGTGATTGGTTAGCTGTCCCAATCCATTGTGATTGGCAAACAGCTTAGATGGTGTTTCATTACTGCCCCGCCCCTTTCCAAGGCAGCAAGTTCTGTCTGCTCTGGAATAGTTAAGGATGGCATCAATATTGCCATATCAGTTTTAGCCATATTCAGAACCTGAAAATATTTAACAAGAGGATTGCGCAGAATATTGCAAGCCATATTAGAGTGGTAATGTTAGTTGTATTATTTAGTTTTTTTTGTCTAAATCACTTTTTAAATATGTTGTCAACAACGGCTTAAAAAATATTTACTATGCATTTACTATGTACATTTACATTTAATCATTTTGCAGATGCTTTTATCCAAAGTGATTTAAAATTGGGCATGACATAAAGCGATTCTTCTTAAAGAGGCACACAAACACAAGAAGTGCTCATAATACCTAGTTTTAGGTATTTGTTCAAATAAGTACAAGCTAGAAAGGGAAGGAATAAATAAAGAGAAAGACAAGGGTTTTTTTGTTTTTGTTGTTTTGTATTTATTTAGGATTAAGTCAAGTAGCGTCGAAAGAGATGAGTTTTCAGCTGTCGCTTGAAAATTTTGTCAGGGATTCAGCGTTCCGGATAGGGGTGGGAAGATCATTCCAACAGGTCAGGGATGGTGAATGAGAGTGTTCTGGAAAGTGATTTTCATTCTCTCTGTGATGGTACCACAACTCGTCATTCACAAGCAGATCTCAGACTTCTGGAGGGGATGTAAATTTGTAATAGTGAGTGGAAGTAGGAGGGTGCTGAACCTGGGGCTGTTCTATATGCAAGCATCAATGTCTTGAACTTGTTGCAAGCTGAAACTGGTAGACAGTGCAAGGAGATAAAGAGAGGTGTAACATGGCCTTTTTTGGGCTTGCTGAAGACCTGTCATGCATTCTGATTCTTATGTAGATGCTTGATGGAAGTCCAGCCAGAAGAGCATTGCAGTAATACAGCATAGAAATGACAAGAGCCTGGTCAACATTCTCCGTTAGAAAGGGCCTGATCTTTCTGATGTTGTTCAATGCAACCTGCAAGATCGAGCAGTCTTTACAAGTGGTCTTTGAAAGTCAGTTGGTCATCAGAGATTACACCAAGATTTCTGACCGAAGTTGATGGGGTAATTGTAGAAGAGCCTAGCTTGATGGTGAAATCATGCTGTAGAGTTGGAGTGGCAGGGAAGACAAGAAGCTCAGTCTTTGCCAGGTTCAGCTGTAGGTGCTGAACTTTCATCCATGCTGAGATGTCTGCCAGGCAGCCAGAGATCCATGCATCTTCCATTGGATTTTCTGGTTGAAATGAGACATATAGCAGTGTGTTATTCCATAGCAATGGTAGGAGAAACCATGTGCTTGTAAGATGGAACCCAGTGATGTAGTGTATATGATGAAGAGGAGGGGTCCAAGAACCGATCCCTGAGGTACCCCAGTAACCAGTTGATGTGCTTTACCCCGAAAGACCTACCAGTGAGATAGGATTCAAACCAGTGAGGTGGAATTCCTGTGATGCCCAGTGATAAGAGTGCAGACAGGAGTATCTGATAGTCAGAGATATGTAGGGGTTCTAACAAAATGTTGTCTGCAATACAATTGCATGTGTAAATTAAGTCAAGCTGATTGCCTGATTTGTGTGTGCTTGTAGTGGTAAGGTGTTTGAGATCAAATGAAGCAAGCAATTCATCCAGGAATGAGGATAGCAGCCCATCCAGCTTCTCTAGGAAGGTGCCTAGAATTTGCCCAGGAGGGTGGTAAATTACCACAACCTGGAGTTTTATAGGAGCTGTTGCATTAATCGCATGAGATTCAAATGAGCTATAATTGCATAGGGGAGATTGTGTTGAGTATTTCCAATTGTCTGAAATGAGCAGACCATAAATGCTGTATTATATACGACTTATAAATAAGAGAAAGTTTAGCAAACACTGTGGAGGCTCTCTTTTATTTATTTATTGTTTTTTTAAAACATTACTTTTATAAGATTAATAAAAGAGAGCCTCTATAACATAATGTGATGTAAATAGCAAATATAACAATCTTTTCTAAATGAAAACAAAAAATAAAAGTAAAACTAAACTTGCTGTTGGTGGCAGATGCATGTTTTTCCCCCCACAAGAATACCAACATGTTCACCTTCTCTGGTTAGTCTTTTACTTTAGCTTGATATCCATCCATCGCTTCCTCAATATTTCAATAATTTGTGCTTTGTGCTCCTGCTGACACTGCGAGTATAAACCAGGCTCTACCAAATGCCTCGTTTCCACCGAAATTACCCGGAACATTTGTACCAGGAACTTTTTTTCCCAGGAACTTTTTTCCCCCCAGACCTGTTGCTTTCTGCGTTTCCACCGCGGTGTAAAGTACCGGGTAGATTAGGCAAATAGACTGGTGACGTAGGTCTGCGCGCGTTTCTCAATACAAAGTACCGCTGATAAAAAATTTTTAAAAAAAAGTACGCTGATTTTGGACTGCATCCTCGGTAGTTGGTTCAGACTTTGTGCATTCGTCTCAGGAGTGTGATGTCCGCGACGACGCAAGTCCGGTAAATCTATAAACAGCAGCGTACTTGATAACTTCAGTCTGCTCGTCATGGTTACTGCAATTTTCCTTACTGTATATTTACAATAAAACGAAATATGATATCAAATACCACTGCCTCCTTTCGTTTTCATTTAAGCATAATAACAACTACAGAAATGTACTTAGTTCAGGGATATGTGTATATGCAGCCATTACAATGAAACGAAATGTTATATAAATTTGCCTTTTTTATTTTCTTTTTAACATATAGATAAATTGAATACAGACCAAAGAAAACCTGTTAGATTTACCCCGCAGCTGAATTATATGTTATGTTTAACCACTAAAGACACATCAGAGCCAGCGGCACATATCAGAAGGTCTATCCCAGGAGAGGCTGCTCTCTGCGGATACATGAGGACTGAGCTCCCGCTGATCGAGTGGAGCTCACCGTCTACGAGATCGGCGAAACACATTTTTTAAATAGGCATGATCTTTATAAATAAACCATAGATTTGAGTTTTAAACAACTACTTCTCGCCTGAAATACTTTTAAAATTACATTTCATGACACAATTACAGTAATATTTGAAAATTATCCGAATAAATGGTGGTTGAACTCAACCAATGCTGCGTGAACTCAGATCGCTTTGGCTACTGCAATTTTCCCCTCAGTATATTTACAATAAAACGAAATAGGATATAAAATACCACTGCCTCCTTTCATTTTCATTTAAACATAATAACAGCTGTAGAAATGTACTTAGTTCAGGGATATGTGTAACGTTATATACAGCCATTACAATGAAAGAAATATTATATAGACTTGCCTTTTTATTTTCATTTTAACATATAGATAAATTGAATACAGACCAAAGAAAACCTGTTAGATTTACCCCGCAGCTGAATTATATTTTATGTTTAACCACTAAAGACACATCAGAGCCAGCGGCACATATCAGAAGGTCTATCCCAGGAGAGGCTGCTCTCTGCGGATACATGAGGACTGAGCTCCCGCTGATCGAGTGGAGCTCACCGTCTTTAGCGCCAAAGTCCCGCCCCCGAAAGTTCCTGAACTTTAAAAAAGTACCACCTCGCCAGCAGGGACTTTCTGAGGGGCATTTTTTTACCCGGAACTTTTATTTAGTTCCTGGTTCCTGCGGTGGAAACACACCAAGTACCGGACCAAGTCCCTAGTTCCTGGGTAAAGTTCCTGCGGTGGAAACGCGGCTAAAGATAGCATAGCCAAGACATGTCACTCATATAGTTTTGAATGGGGAAAAATGCAACACTCAAAATGGCCGCTCAATCACAGGAAGCCACGCCTTCTGAATGAAGGAGCCAATTGATAATCGGTAAAGTCAATGCATCACTGTAGCTGCCATTAGAAGTCCCAGTTGCTACAGAAACAGTCAGCATTTTGAGACATGTGCTCAGGACTGCACATGCACACTGGCTGATCTAACCTGAATAATAAGCTTTTTATAACACTGGTGGTTGAAGAAATTACCCCTTCTTTGTAAAGTGCTTTGGGTGCCCAGAAAAGTGCTATTTAAATATACCGAATTATTATTAATTATTGCTATTAATTATTGCTATTTGAGCAAACAAACAACATTTATGACACAGTTGATATTAAATTTCTTTGGTGATTTCAAATATAAAATTTAATCGCAAGCTTTGTAAACATTTTGTAGAATTAGATTTTTCCCCATTCAAAGAGATAGAAGTTGCACTTGCATGCCTGAGAGGCGTTTCAAAGATGGCCACCGAGTGACATGACTTGTCTTAAAGGGACTTTGGCTCTACTCTCTAAGTGCTGCACAGTTCAAACGAGTAGCACTGTTTTGTTATGCTTTCAGTTTAATTTGCCATTTAATGTTTCTCATATGCAACAGAAATGGCGGAGCTTATGATTTGAACAATACGGTGGTCATGCCAGTGCGACTGCTCACAAAATTTAGTTGCACAGGCAGAAAAAATGTAAGTTGCATTTTAGTTGCATTTAGCTGAAGTTTGGAGTCCTACATATTTACATACATAATTATTCAGGTGAAAAATTCCCATTGAGGTAGAACACATCTGCTCAAATTCAAAAGGCACAGGGGTGACAAAAACAGCGTTTCTTTGACATGATGAAAATTTGATGGTAAAGCAGCACTTCTTCTTCATCTTGTCTAATCCATTCAACTAAGTGCTCTAACCATGACCTCTCCCTTCCCCAACCATTCAAATTTCCGTAGGTGGGAATTATTTTAGTGATATTCTAATGGACCGCTTTGTGACATCACAAAACCAGGAAAACAACGAAATAGTCCAAATGAGAACGGGAATTATTATTATTATTTTTTTTTATATATCTCTCTTAGGAAAGGACTTTGAGATTTGTAACTTTGTAGATCTTTTTTATGCCCAAACATACACCCTACACACTGACTAAAATTCAATAATTGAAAAAGCATAATAGGACCCCTTTAAGAAATGACATATATATAAGTGATTTGCTAAAGCAGTTGTAGCCTTTATCCTAAGAAACCTTCAAACAATATTCTAAAATCAGAAAGAAAAAAATCTACACTCATTGGTGATTGAAATGAGTGTTTAGTTTAAAATGTTGTTAATTTAGATAGATTTAATCTTTAGATTTATTTAGATAGACTTGTGGCTTTCGCCTCTTTTTATTCATTAAAACTTTTATTTTCTGCTAAAACTTGTGATTGCAATTTGAAATATGACTGCCATGCTGGTAAGGTTTAACAATTTGGCCAACATTTTGTGATTCTATATGAATATGACTATAAAATAATAATAATAAAATTAATAACAATGGGTATGAATATTATTAAATAATGATAATATAAAATACTTAATTAAAAACGAAATAAGAAACATTACTATTTCAATATTTCAATATTACTTTCAAAATTATGTGAAAATGTCAGTGAGGTTTGGGTTTTTTGTTGTTGTTGTTATAGTTTGTTTGTTTTTGGGGTTTTTAGATGCAGGTTTTGCTAGTATGATGTTTCCCTTATGAGACAGAGATTTTATACTAGAACAATAGTGGAGGAAATCAGAATGTGAAGGAAGATGCCACAGGGCAAAGGGGAGCGATGCCTGAACGACGCACTGCGGTGGATTGTTTGAAATAGTCCACACTGAAGCAGCCTGCTGAACATGCCCACAGGCTAGTGCCCATTTCCAAATGGCAAGCCTTCCCAATTAGCAGCACTGCACAGCCCTGAATAGATAAACACATCTGTGCCTCCACCCCTTCGTTTCTAATGCTTCGTGAGAATCCGCCACCTTCTAAGCCCAGCAATTATGAAGACAGGTGTGTTTTTGGCCTCTAAAGCCTCTACCCAACCTCTATAAAGAGGAATCTTTGAGATGGAAGAGGTGCAGATGCAGACGGTGACAGAGAGAAATGTTTGTTCGGAAGTAAATGGTGTCATCTCTGGCCCCCCTGTGGAGGCACGTTGCCATCACAAACAGTCTCTTAGTAAATATCACTCCAGGAAAACACACCGTCACAGTCCATTTCAGCCCAAATATTTCACGCTGATTCATGGCTAATCTTAAATAAAGTTTTAGCAAAAGATATCCAAGAGCTACATTCCATCCAAGAGCCATGTCAGTAATAATTTTTATAGTCCTTGATGATGAATTGCATCTCAGCATTTTGAACAAAGCCAGAAAAAAAACGACACTGTACTTCCACAATAAAACTAAATCCTCAGACAGTTCGGGTGCTTTTGCAACACACTGTATGTTCATGGAGACGGTATATGCTGTGAGCGAGACAGTGTTGATGGTGTGTTTAGGTAGAGGTGCTGCATAGGGGAGCCAAAAGCAGGTCTGATCTATAGAGCTGTAAGTCAGAATCGATCAGGTCCAGCACATTCTGGCTCTGGGGAGATCCTGGATGGATGTCTAGGTCTCCCACAGGCTCTGAGCGCAGAGGCCCGGGACTGGAAACTGGGGTTAATAAAGACAAAGCAAAGAGAGGAATCTTTTTCTGCATTAGCTGAGGGCAGTGAATTTGAAATGGCTTTTGTTGATTTTTTTTTTTTTTTTTTTTTACTAAAGACTTGTTCATTAGGGCCCGAGCACCGATGGTGTGAGGACCCTCTTGGAATTGCTCCGTTTATTATTAGTGGTGCTTGCCGGAGGCAAAGCATCACTATTATTATCTCACATACTTATTATTATTAGTGGTGCTTGCCGGAGGCAAGGCATCACTATTATTATCTCACATACTTATTATTATTAGTGGTGCTTGCCATAGGCAAAGCATCACTATTATTATCTCACATACTTATTATTCTTCTTCTTACTTCTTCCGTACAAAACTTCGGCGCGTAACTCGTCCCGCAGTTTTTGTCACAGACCAACGAAACAGGCGTCAAATCGTGCGGCCTATTGAGGAGAGGTGTGCTATGACTTTTATAAGCGATCGGGCGTACGATGTTCGTACAGCGGGCGAAAAAATGGCCGAAAAACGTCCCATAGGAAATGCATTACTGAAAACTTTGACGGATTATAGCACAGAGAGGGAATTTCGTAGAAAAACGTAAATCACCACATTCGGAGAGGCTATCAGGCTGTGCGAGAACATACCTCACAGAGGGGTAAAAGTTGTACCCCTGGGGTGCTAGAGACCCCCAAATTTGCCCCATAGACATATTATGGTGAGGGATCGCCCATGAAACACTGTGTTTTTCCTACTATGGGAAATTACATAGGGATTTTGCATTGAACATAACTCTGCATCACAGTGTCATAGAGACAAGGGGGTGGGCTCATTTGAATCAAGCAACCAATCAGACTCTCAGGATCATTATGAAGCTATCAAGCCACGCCCTAGCAACCATATAGAGCACCATAGCAACAAGCCCCATAGACTTCCATTGAAAAAGATCAAATGAATAACTTTGGATAGAAGTGTCATAGAAATATGAGGGTGGGCTCCTTTGACTCGAGCAGCAAACGGCCAATCACGTATCACCTTCAAGACTTCCTAGCCACGCCCTAGCAACCATTAAGAGCTACCTAGCAACCTAAATCCAAAGATAGATATCTTAACATCTGACAGACATAGAAGCATGGGGGTTGGTTTATATTGTCAAGCAGACTTTGAAGTATCATCATTGGCAGCTGCAAGGCCACTCCCTAGCAACCAACCAGAGTACCCTAGCAACCATTTTTCAAGGCCAATATCTCTGCATCAGAACATTGTACAGACATGGGGGTTGGTTTAAATTGGCAAGCAGCCTTTGGAGTATCATCATTGGCAGCTGCCAAGCCATTCCATAGCAACCAAACGGATTACCCTAGCAACCGTTTTGCACGACCTATATCTCTGCATCAGAACAACGTACAGACATGGCGGTTGGATTTTTTGACTCGTGCTAGCAAACTGGACTTCCAACATGCTAGTCATGCTAGCAGTGATTAGCTACATGCTAATAGTGATTAGCTAAGTGCTCAAATGGGCTAAGAACTCTATAATAACTACATAGTGACCATCTGTGACAACTACCAACCACCTAGTAACATCATAGCAACCACCCAGGAGACCATAGCAACTGCCTAGCAACCAGCCAAAACACCCTAGCAACCGCCTAGCAACACCTTAGCAACCACCCCAAGTACCGTAGCAACTGCCTAGCAACCACCCAGGTTACCATAGCAACCGCCCTAGCAACCACCCCGGGTACCCTAGCAACCACATAGCAACACCCTAGCAACCGCCCCGATTACCCTAGCAACCACACTGGGTACCTTAGCAACGGCCCTAGCAACCATCATGGGGACCCTAGCAACCGCCCTAGCAACCACCCCAGGTACCCTAGCAACCACATAGTAACACCCTAGCAACCACCCCGATTACCCTAGCAACCACCCTGGGTAACCTAGCAATGGCCCTAGCAACCATCATGGGGACCCTAGCAACCGCCCTAGCAACCACCCCGAGTACCCTAGCAACCACATAGCAACACCCTAGCAACCACCCCGATTACCCTAGCAACCACCCTGTGTACCTTAGCAACAGCCCTAGCAACCATTACGGGGACCCTAGCAACCACCCTTGGTACCTTAGCAACCATCATGTGGACCCTAGCAACCACCCTAGTAACCACCATAGCAACCTCATTGCAACACCCTAGCAACAGAGGGGCGAGTTTTGCCACTGCAAGCACCACTCACATTTTCTTCAGGAAATGTACCTTCTAGTTCTTATTATTCTTCTTCCGCCAGAATTTCGGCGCGTAACTAGTCCCGCAGTTTTCGTCACAGACCAACGAAACAGGCGTCAAATCGTGCGGCCTAATCGGGAATGGTGTGCTATGACTTTTATAAGCGATCGGGCGTACGATGTTCGTACACCGGGCGAAATAACGGCCGAAAAATCGCATAGACAATGCATTACGGCCAACTTTGACGGATCGTAGCTCCGAGAGAGAATTTCGCAGAAACATGTGAATCACCACATTTGGAGAGGCTATCAGGCTGTGCGCGATCATACCCCGCAATGGGGTATAAGTTGTACCCCTGGGGCGCAAGAGCCCCCCAAAGTTGCCCCATACTAAGCCAATGGGGAGGGATCGCCCATGAAACAATGCGTTTTTCCTACTGTGGGAAATTACATAGGGATTTTGCATTGAACATAACTATGGATCACATAGTCATAGAGACAAGGGGGTGGGCTCATTTGAATCAGGCAACCAATCAGACTCTCATGATCATTATGAAGCTATCAAGCCACGCCCTAGCAACCATATAGAGCACCATAGCAACAAGCTCCATAGACTTCCATTTAAAAATATAAAATGAATAACTTTGGAAAGAAGTGTCATAGAAACATGAGGGTGGGCTCGATTGACTCGGGGCAGCAAATGGCCAATCACGAATCACCTTCAACACTTCATAGCCACGCCCTAGCAACCATTTGGACCTCCCTAGCGACCAAAAGCATAGAGAGATATCTTCAAATCTGAATATCATAAAGGCATGGGGGTTGGTTTATATCATTCATACTAGCAAGCAGACTTCGGAGTATCATCATTGGCAGTTGCCAGGCCACTCCCTAGCAACCAAACACAGTACCCTAGCAACCGTTTTGCAAGATCTATATCTCTGCATCAGAACATCGTAGAGGCATGGGGGTTGGTTTATATTGGCGAGCAGCCTTTGGAGTATCACCATTGGCAGCTGCCAAGCCACTCCATAGCAACCAAACGGAGTACCCTAGCAACCGTTTTGCACGACCTATATCTCTGCATCAGAACATCGTACAGACATGGCGGTTGGATTTTTTTGACTCATGCTAGCACACTGGACTTCCAACATGCTAGTCATGCTAGCAGTGATTAGCTACATGCTAATAGTGATTAGCTAAGTGCTCAAATGGGCTAAGAACTCTATAATAACTACATAGTGACCATCTGTGACAACTACCCACCACCTAGTAACATCATAGCAACCACCCAGGAGACCATAGCAACTGCCTAGCAACCAGCCAAAACACCCTAGCAACCGCCTAGCAACACCTTAGCAACCACCCCAAGTACCGTAGCAACTGCCTAGCAACCACCCAGGTTACCATAGCAACCGCCCTAGCAACCACCCCGGGTACCCTAGCAACCACATAGCAACACCCTAGCAACCAACCCGATTACCCTAGCAACCACCCTGGGTACCTTAGCAACGGCCCTAGCAACCATCATGGGGACCCTAGCAACCGCCCTAGCAACCACCCCGGGTACCCTAGCAACCACATAGCAACACCCTAGCAACCACCCCGATTACCCTAGCAACCACCCTGAGTACCCTAGCAACGGCCCTAGCAACCATCATGGGGACCCTAGCAACCGCCCTAGCAACCACCCCTGGTACCCTAGCAACCACATAGCAACACCCTAGCAACCACCCCGATTACCCTAGCAACCACCCTGAGTACCCTAGCAACGGCCCTAGCAACCATCATGGGGACCCTAGCAACCGCCCTAGCAACCACCCCTGGTACCCTAGCAACCACATAGCAACACCCTAGCAACCACCCGATTACCCTAGCAACCACCCAGGGTACCCTAGCAACGGCCCTAGCAACCATCATGGGGACCCTAGCAACTACCCTAGCAACCACCCCGGGTACCCTAGCAACCACACCCTAGCAACAGAGGGGCGAGTTTTGCCACTGCAAGCACCACTCACATTTTCTTCAGGAAATGTACCTTCTAGTTAGTGGTGCTTGCCGGAGGCAAAGCATCACTATTATTATCTCACATACTTATTATTCTTCTTATTATTCTTCTTCCGTACAAAACTTTGACGCGTAACTCGTCCCGCACCTTTCGTCACAGACCCGCAAAAGAGGCGTCAAATCGTGCGGCCTAATCGGGAATGGTGTGCTATGACTTTTATAAGCGATCGGGCGTACGATGTTCGTACAGCGGGCGAAAAATCGTCCGAAAAAAACGCATAGACAATGCATTACGGAAAATTTTGACGGATTGTAGCTCAGAGACAGAATTTCGCAGAAACACGTGAATCACCACATTTGGAGAGGCTATCAGGCTGTGCGAGAACATACCCCCAAGTGGGGTAAAAGTTGTACCCCTGGGGGGCTAGAGACCCCCAAATTTGCCCCATAGACATACAATGGTAAGGGATCGCCCATGAAACACTGTGTTTTTCCTACTGTGGGAAATTACATAGGGATATTGCATTGAACATAACTATGGATCACAGTGTCATAGAGACAAGGGGGTGGGCTCATTTGAATCAGGCAACCAATCAGTCTCTCAGGATCACTGTGAATCTATCAAGCCACGCCCTAGCAACCATATAGAGCACCATAGCAACAAGCTCCATAGACTTCCATTGAAAAAGATCAAATGAATAACTTTGGATAGAAGTGTCATAGAAACATGAGGGTGGGCTCGTTTGACTCGGGCAGCAAACGGCCAATCATGTATCTCCTTCAAGACAACCTAGCCACGCCCTAGCAACCATTAAGAGCTACTTAGCAACCCAAAGTATACAGAGATATCTTAACATCTGAAAGACATAGAAGCATGGGGGTTGGTTTATATTAGCAAGCAACCATTGGAGTATCATCATTGGCAGCTGCCAGGCCACTCCCTAGCAACCAAACACAGTACCCTAGCAACCGTTTTGCAAGATCTATATCTCCGCATCAGAACATCGTAGAGGCATGGGGGTTGGTTTATATTGGCGAGCAGCCTCGGAGTATCACCATTGGCAGCTGCCAAGCCACTCCATAGCAACCAAATGGAGTACCCTAGCAACCGTTTTGCACGACCTATATCTCTGCATCAGAACATCGTACAGACATGGCGGTTGGATTTTTTGACTCATGCTAGCACACTGGACTTCCAACATGCTAGTCATGCTAGCAGTGATTAGCTACATGCTAATAGTGATTAGCTAAGTGCTCAAATGGGCTAAGAACTCTATAATAACTACATAGTGACCATCTGTGACAACTACCAACCACCTAGTAACATCATAACAACCACCCTGGTTACCATAGCAACTGCCTAGCAACCACTCTGGGTACCCTAGCAACCACATAGCAACACCCTAGCAACCGCCCCAATTACCCTAGCAACCACCCTGGGTACCCTAGTAACGGCCCTAGCAACCATCATGGGGACCCTAGCAACCGCCCTAGCAACCACCCCGGGTACCCTAGCAACCACATAGCAACACCCTAGCAACCGCCCCAATTACCCTAGCAACCACCCTGGGTACCCTAGCAACGGCCCTAGCAACCATCATGGGGACCATAGCAACCACCCTAGCAACCACCCCGGGTACCCTAGCAACCACATAGCAACACCCTAGCAACCGCCTCGATTACCCTAGCAACCACCCTGAGTACCCTAGCAACGGCCCTAGCAACCATCATGGGGACCCTAGCAACCGCCCTAGCAACCACCCCGGGTACCCTAGCAACCACATAGCAACACCCTAGCAACCGCCCCGATTACCTTAGCAACCACCCTGGGTACCTTAGCAACGGCCCTAGCAACCATCATGGGGACCCTAGCAACTGCCCTAGCAACCACCCCATGTACCCTAGCAACCACATAGCAACACCCTAGCAACCATCCCGATTACCCTAGCAACCACCCTGGGTACCTTAGCAACGGCCCTAGCAACCGTCATGGGGACCCTAGCAACCGCCCTAGCAACCACCCCGGGTACCCTAGCAACCACATAGCAACACCCTAGCAACCACCCCGATTACCCTAGCAACCACATAGCAACACCTAGCAACCACCCCGATTACCCTAGCAACCACCCTGGGTACCCTAGCAACGGCCCTAGCAACCATTCCTGGGGACCCTAGCAACCACCCAGATTACCCTAGCAACCACCGAGGGTACCTTAGCAACCATCATGGGGACCCTAGCAACCGCCCTAGCAACCACCCAGGGTACCCTAGCAACCACATAGCAACACCCTAGCAACCGCCCCAATTACCCTAGCAACCACCCTGGGTACCTTAGCAACGGCCCTAGCAACCATCATGAGGACCCTAGCAACTGCCCTAGCAACCACCCCGGGTACCCTAGCAAC
Organism: Carassius auratus; assembly: GCF_003368295.1. Lineage (NCBI taxonomy): Eukaryota > Metazoa > Chordata > Actinopteri > Cypriniformes > Cyprinidae > Carassius > Carassius auratus. Next base: position 17,938,193 of record NC_039256.1, read on the forward strand.
CACATAGAAACACCCTAGCAACCACCCCGATTACCCTAGCAACCACCCTGAGTACCCTACCAACGGCCCTAGCAACCACCCCGGGTACCCTAGCAACCACATAGCAAGACCCTAGCAACCATTCAGATTACCCTAGCAACCACCCTGGGTACCTTAGCAACCATCATGGGGACCCTAGCAACCGCCCTAGCAACCACCCAGGGTACCTTAGCAACCACCGTAGCAACCTCACTGCAACAACCTAGCAACAGGGCGCCGAGTTTTGCCACTGCAAGCACCACTCACATTTTCTTCAGGAAATGTACCTTCTAGTTATTATTATTATTCTTCCGTACAAATTTCGGCGCGTAACTAGTCCCGCAGTTTTCGTCACAGACCAACGAAACAGGCGTCAAATCGTGCGTCCTAGTCGGGAATGGTGTGCTATGACTTTTATAAGCGATCGGGCGTACGATGTTCGTACACCGGGCGAAATAACGGCCGAAAAAACGCATAGACAATGCATTACGGCCAACTTTGACGGATCGTAGCTCCGAGAGAGAATTTCGCAGAAACATGTGAATCACCACATTTGGAGAGGCTATGAGGCTGTGCAAGAACATACCCTGCATTGGGGTATAAGTTGTACCCCTGGGGGGCTAGAGCCCCCCAAATTTGCCCCATACTAAGTCAATGGTGAGGGATCGCCCATGAAACAATGTGTTTTTCCTACTGTGGGAAATTACATAGGGATTTTGCATTGAACATAACTATGGATCACATAGTCATAGAGACAAGGGGGTGGGCTCATTTGAATCAGGCAACCAATCAGACTCTCATGATCATTATAAAGCTTTCAAGCCACGCCCTAGCAACCATATAGAGCACCATAGCAACAAGCTCCATAGACTTCCATTGAAAAATATAAAATGAATAACTTTGGATAGAAGTGTCATAGAAACATGAGGGTGGGCTCGTTTGACTCGGGGCAGCAAATGGCCAATCACGAATCACCTTCAACACTTCATAGCCACGCCCTAGCAACCATTTGGACCTCCCTAGCGACCAAAAGCATAGAGAGATATCTTCAAATCTGAATATCATAAAGGCATGGGGGTTGGTTTATATCATTCATACTAGCAAGCAGACTTCGGAGTATCATCATTGGCAGTTGCCAGGCCACTCCCTAGCAACCAAACATAGTACCCTAGCAACCATTTTGCAAGATCTATATCTCCACATCAGAACATCCTAGAGACATGGGGGTTGGTTTATATTGGCGAGCAGCCTTTGGAGTATCATCATTGGCAGCTGCCAGGCCACTCCATAGCAAACAAAACGGGAGTACCCTAGCAACCGTTTTGCACTACCTATATCTCTGCATCAGAACATCGTACAGACATGGCGGTTGGATTTTTTGACTCATGCTAGCACACTGGACTTCCAACATGCTAGTCATGCTAGCAGTGATTAGCTACATGCTAATAGTGATTAGCTAAGTGCTCAAATGGGCTAAGAACTCTATAATAACTACATAGTGACCATCTGTGACAACTACCAACCACCTAGTAACATCATAGCAACCACCCAGGAGACCATAGCAACTGCCTAGCAACCAGCCAAAACACCCTAGCAACCGCCTAGCAACACCTTAGCAACCACCCAAGTACCGTAGCAACTGCCTAGCAACCAGGTTACCATAGCAACCGC